>NW_004949264.1:226069-252556 GCF_000317375.1 Microtus ochrogaster | reverse complement strand
ACCTTGTGGGCTACAGCAGATTATTAGAGATGGGCTAGTCCAGGTGCGAGAGTTAGCCTAGAAGAGGCTAGATAGAAATGGGCCAAGCAGTGATTAAAAGAATATAGTGTCCGTGTAAATATTTCGGGTAAAGCTAGCCGGGTGGCGGGAAGCAGCCTGCCGCTCTTATTTCAACACAAATCAAACTAAATCAAAATGCCCATTGTTTTATTAAGCATGATGCTCTCGGGTGGCCGAGCCATGATGGGGAGACAGCAAAGCAGGGAGCCCATGGAGACCTGAAAACGACGGAATTCTCCTCTGGGAGTACACTTAAATGCCCTGTGGGAGTGGTCCTGACCCCCTCCCTTCCCCCAGGGGTCAGGAGTTGGCATGCAGTCCAGACTAATGCAACTCCCAGGTCAGGGAGGCTGGGATGGATGCCGGGGGCTGGGGACTATGCTCCCAACTTAACACTGAGCAACCATGGGAACCTGAGTTCAGTTCTTTGCACCCATGTAAAAAGTCAGGAAAGATAGCACAGTCATGTAATCCTACTGCTGTAGAAATATGGAGATTCCAGGAGCTTGTTGGACAGCCAGTGTAACCTGATTGGTGAGGCCTGTGGTGTCAGAGAGAGACCCTGTCTCAAAAAACAAGAAGTCTTCCTCCTGAAGAACAATAACCACCCAAGTTGTCTTCCGGCTTCCGCATGCATGTGTATGCAAACACACCCACCCCACCCATCTACACATCGGCACACTCACCAAGATGGAAAAAGTCTGTCTCTGACGAGCAGTGAGCTTCTACTCCAGCAGCCAGTTCAGGCTGTTGCCCTGCTGCAGAATGTTTCTAGTCATTCTTATAAAGGACAGGATTCCAGTCCCCCTACCATGAGAGGAACGCCCAGAGCTGAGTGCTGCACCCAGGGTCTAGAGCAGGAAGTGTTATGGGTAGGATTCAGTTCAGATTCATCCGACTCCAGTGGCCTCTTTCAGTCCTGCTTGCAGACTGAGAGCTGACCAACCGTGGGGTCACAGTGTCTTTTTCAATATGAAATCTAGGGGTGAGCAAGTTGTTTGGGTCTTTAGAAAGTAAGTTTCTCAGGACTGCAGAGACGGCTCGGCAGTTGACAGCATTGGATGCTATTCCTGGTTTGATTCCCAGCACCTACATGGTGGCTCACAACCATCTATAACTCGAGGCCCAGGGGATCCAATGGCCACTTCTTTGTAGCATCTAAGGGCACTGCATTCATGTGGCTTAGATATACATGTAGGCAAAACACGCATGCACATAAAAATAAATGGAAAAATAAGGTTCTCCTATCTTAAAAAGATAACATTTGCGTTCTAAGCACCCCCAGATCGGTCACCTCCCCCATCACAGCACACAGCAATTTTCAACGGCTTTCCCCTTTGTGGTCTTTACCCTGCCCCGCCCACTTGCCCTTCATAGGGACCAGACTGTCTCTGTGACTCAGCACAAGGTGCCTCCGGCACCTGCTCAGCTTCAGAGAACAAGGGGGCCTGGATGCTCTCCAAGTTTCTTCTCCTTCCTTCTCTTTTCAAGTTTATAAAGTCAACACAAATTAGACGCTACGGCAGTAATTATATACAAAAACACAGTGTGAATGCTGAGCACCTCCTTGAAAATGAAAAGCGATCAAGCCTACTTGCCATCTTTGGAGGGAAACCACTGCGGTCAAACAGGCATTGAGAACGAAGCTGCCTCTAAGGTTGTCGGCCTTTGTAAGGACAACGAAATGAAACATAGCCACTCTGGCTCGGTTTGCAAGTCCAGCGGCTCCAGCATGCAAGGGGAGAGCTAGTTCCGGATCGGGTTTTAGAATTCATGAAAACACTCCAGCCAGGCAAAGCAGAACGAATGGGCTTAGTTGCTGACTCCTGTTTTCCTGAGGTCAAGAGCAGCCAGGTGGGTGGCAAGTGCTTTGGGGGTGAAAGTCTACTGCAGGTAAGAACCATTCCCAACGCAACTGTTCTGTAATCTATAAGTAGAAACTGACATGACCGCCAGGTTCCTCTTTCAGGGCAGCAACACAGCCTGCTGGGTGTTCACACCTGGTGAGAGGCATCTCCTCACTTCATGGAGGGGACGAAACTGAGTATGAACCTGGGTATGAACCAAGTCTGAAACAAGTCAGAGCCAAGGTCAAGAGGTGCTGGCGACACTTAGGACACAGGACCTGGATGATTCAAGGCTTGCTCTGGCTTCAAAGCCTCTTTCCAGCACTAGAGCTTTTATGGTCCCAGAAAATACTATTTAAGCTCCCAAGGGCAGGAAGCAATTAAACGGTTCCACCCTATCTATGAACCACAATAATCAGAGCGGTGAGATTTGCATAAAGGTGCAGCCAGTGTCACTCACAGTTGGGTGGCAATCAACAGCTGACTAATTGGGCTGAAGGTCCATTCAGCAGGAGGAAACAATGCCTGGTATATAGCCCAGTGCTATTGAGATCACCTTGGAAAATAATCCACTCCTGCCACTTTGCTAGGCCAACATAGTTCCTTACTGCGGTCAAAATCTTACTCTCATCCCCATGGGTAGGTGCAGTCACCGCCCCTCATCACAGCAGCCTCTTTTTACAGAGAATGGAGATCACCACGGAAAACCACAGCAGGACAGGATGCAGAGATTGTGGGGAGTCTAGCCCCAACTGATATTTATATCGCAGCTCCTGCATCTACAGCTCTGGGAACATCACCGCTAAAGAGGTGTAAAGACTGTGAGAGCCAGAAGACCAGAAAGTCAGCGACGGAACAGTCTCTCCTAGAAATGGCTGCAATGGCAATATCAATGGCTGTTTTCATGGAAGGGAGACTATTTCATAGGGTCCCATCTCTAGGCAAAGAACTTCAGGCCACTCATGGCTGCTGGGAGATGGAGAATGAGCCTGTCCCTGGGATGAGCCCTCTTATTGGTTGTTGATTGCCAAGTGGTCAGCTCTGAAACCATAGACACACAATAAAAATGAATTCAGCAGATTCTATTTAAATATATGTATTTAAATATATATACATATATTAAATATATGTATTTAAATACATGTATTAAACATATGTATTAAATATATGTACTTGCATATATTGTATGTATACATTCTATATATATAACAATAATAAAGTCAAAGAGGCAACCAACTTGAGGGAAGGACGCAGGAAGAGTTTGAGGGAGAGCAGCTAGGAGGGGGCTGGAGGGAGGAAAGGGCAGGACATGATGTAATTCTATTTCAATTAAAAATATATTAGAAGGGACAAAACGAGAGAGATGCTGGTGAAGTGGGCTCAGTGGAAAAGGCAGAGAATTAACCCGAAGGTGGGGGACGGGGTGTCTGATACCAGAGTGGGGGGTTTGTAGAGACCACGTGATCTACAGTGGCACACCCTCTTAGGGAGGGGCTCTTCTGCGCTTGTGCACAGATGCAGGAATGCTGGATACTGCCTTCCAGGATGGCAGACGAGCCCTTCCGACACCTCCACACACCGACAAGTGAGGAGCCCTACTCTGGATACCTGATCTGCACTCAGAGAAGACAATGAAAACAGGCCTAAGGTCTGTGGGAGGGACCATGTGGCTTGGCATTCCTACTGCTCCTGGTGTTTGCAGGTGCTTGCCAAAGGCAGGACAGCGACTTAAGGTGGCTCTCAGGAAAGCTCCCCCCAGCCCCTCCCACACAAAGAAACATTGTTCCTCATGTTATACAGGACCTGGCAACAGTGTTCATCTGAACTGTTTGCTTTTGCTTTTCTTCCCTCCAAAGCATCTATTGAAACCGTGACAGAAACTGGATTACGAATTACATAGAAAGAAGAATCTAGAACAGAGGTCTGCACCATAGTTCCTAAAGACTTGAGTGCAAGGAGCAAATATGGTTAGGCCTTCAGAATAGAATAGGACCAGCTTAATTTAGTCAAGGTTTGCAATCACTTAATCGTCAGCTAAATCTTGTTTTCTGACACTAGGAAGAAGGGATGGGTGTTCTCAGTCCTTAGAGGGTGGCCTGTAGGCCAGGGTGCACCAAGAACGGGAGGCAGTTTAGATCCACACCCAGGCAGCCTCTGCCACACCCTGGGTTGTTAGGAATTCAAAGCCAGCAGATAGCTTACAGTGCCATGCCGGAGGAGCTGATAACTGGTAGACAAACCCTCTGGTGTGAGCACCCCCTCTGGCGTGAGCACTCTCTCTGGTGTGAGGACCCCCTCTGGTGTGAGCACCCCTTCTGGTGTGAGGACTCAAGTGCCCTGCACACATCTAGCTGATCACACACCTGCAGCTCTTTTATTGACCCACCAAGATAAGGCTCTGACCTTTGAGAACTTGTCCTGGACCTGGTCTTCATGGTCAGGACACAACAGCTCTGCAATGAATGCTCAGTGTTTCCCACAGACTAACTGGCCACCGTAACACGCACCTGCACACAGAAACTACAGGACATGTGCCTCCTATTTGTGGTTTTTCATAGTCACTTGCACAAATACAGAAACTCAGCTGAGTGCTGCGGCAGTTCCCAGTCTTCTAGAGGCTGTGTTAAGACACGTCCCCTCCCAGTTTCTGGGTCATCAGGGCTCCAGTGGGGCCTCTGAATACAACCATCAAAAGTTCTCAAGGATGCTGATCCCTGCCCAGAGATCACATTTTTAAAATTGTTATTTAAGCGGGGGTGGGGGTCAGGGGTGGGGTGGAGAGACAGTTGGGCTGCTTTTCTAAAGTACCTGGGGTCAATTTCCAGCACCCACATGGCATTTTACGACTGTCTCTTAGTCCAGTTCCAGGGGATTCAATGCTGCCTTCTGGCTGCCACAGGCACAAAGCACCTACATGGTGCACAGGCACAATGCAGGCAAAATACCCCTACACATAAAAATAAACAAGTGAGATTTTAAAAGACCCTGTTAGGGAAAAAGGAAGTTGTAGGACGAGATGATTGGATCTGAGCCGCACTCCGGAGCATGCCCCTCTGTCTTGGTGTTCCATACAAAGCTTTCTACTGGGTGCTCCTAGAACCCTCCTTTCCCTGAGGCATCTCCAGAACACGATGACGGGGCTGCAGGGCGAGCTGAGGCTAAATGTTTCACTAGCACACACCACAGGACCAGTGCATCTTCTTGGGTTTAACATTTGGCTCAACACTAATTAAACAAGTGAGCAAGAGAGGTTTTTGTTGTTGTTGTTGTTTTTTTTTCTTTTCCTTTGAGACTTTACCTAGTGAGCCTGGCCTGTGACAGTCTCTGCTTTCCTGGATCTCTCTTCACAGTCACAATCACCAGCCGTCAAAGGAGCTGGAGTTTAAGGCTTTTCACTTAGCAAGTGTGATAGTCACTGCTAGAAGAGGGCTCTGGGGAGACGGTTGCTGTTTACACCACGAATTGCTGTACCTCAAATTCAACGAGCAGCACTATAAGCTAAGTGAAAGACATATTTAAGGGCATGGTAGGATCTTCTGGCAGAAATAGCAAAATAGGAAATTATTTCACCCATACATGTTGAATACTTAACACGGGACTGAGGACATGCAGGGTAGACTTTACGTGAACTAAACCTCTCCATCCTCAATAATGCTCTGTGGCAGGGGCAATCACTGCCATTCTCACTCACAGGAGGAAACTGAGGCAAAGAGGGATTTCATCCTTTGCCTATGCCTTTGTCACTGGTGAATACTGGGGTCTGGCAGACGCATACTAGTGTCTAAGCTGTTTGCTCCTAAGTCGCCCAGCAGAGCTTGCACTTTCCAAGTTAGAGGCAGCAGTAAGGAGCAGTCCTTGGCAGAGCTTTTGTCCTGGCCGTACAGTCGCACCCTGCTTCTGTTCTGGAGCAAAGCAGCCTGCGGGAGGCTGGAGTTAAGCAGAGGCTTGTCTGGTTTCACTGCACCGGGGATCTAACCCTTCACATGCTTGGGACTAAACATATACAAAGTCCCAGCCTCCTGGGTCTTTTGAATATTTTACACCCAGGGTTGGCTCTGCCACTGAGAAAGAGTTACTACTTCCTTTCCATGGAGGATGGCCTTTTATAGCTGCTGTTATTTTCTTCTCCATTAACGGCCCTAGTTAGAACCAATACAGTGCTGAACAGAAAAGGCAAAAGTGGACAGCGTTGTCCTGCTCCCCATACAGGGAGGAAGCAGTCAGTTTCTCACCATTACATATGACGTTATAGGAGGTTTCCATCAATGCCTCTATGGAGAATATGTTATAAATCTAATTATTTTGCTATGTTCAAAACATAGCAACATTTCTATCTAAAGCTTTAAATTTTTAATAAAGTATCTCCCCTTTCGCAAACTGCCCCAGGCCATGGTGGGTTTCCAGGAAAGTGAGGGTACTCTGGAAACCAGCCCTTGATGTCTACAGGGACAGAAGCGGAACAACACTCAAAGTGACAGCCATGTAGTGTAGCTAGTTAGCAGACACTAGGGGTCTGTAGGTGTGCCACAGACACCATCCAGACCCTCAGTTTAAGAGCCATGAAATCTAGGCTTAAAATGTGGGATTGCTGTGCCACTTCCGGCTGTGAGGCAGCCTCATGGGAGCAGTTCATGGGCTCTTTGGCTCGGGTGTTCTCTTTCAGGAATCCTGCTGAGAGATTCTCCTGGGAATAGCATTACTCTGCTACTCCAGTTTTGATCAACCCTGTCTTTAATTCCTGCTTCTGCCACGGCTGGCCTTATCTCACTGGAGCAGAGTTTCTTCAGATACAGAAAGGGCTCTGGGCAAGCCTACACTCAATTAAACATTTCTGGCGCAACAACTCTCTTCCACTGTGTACCCAAGTCCTTTTGGCTGCCCAGTGAAATTCCCCAGGGCACAATAAACATTGCATAAGTAGAGCAAAAGACAGGATTTATGAATAGAGGCACTTGCCCCAAATAATTTACCAATCCCGAGTCACCAAGCTACACAGTACCTTAGGCTTTCTCAAATGACAGATTCTTTGCAGACCTAAGTATCTGCCTTCTCTTTGACTTTAAGCAAATAAAATTCAGATTAGACAATGACAACTTTTGCTTTGGTTTGTGATATTGTTCTCTTGCAAATTTTTAGCTGCTGTCTTGCATGAATACAACCAGAAAGTTGACAAAGTATTCTTAGCTCAGCTCGAAGTCATCATTCCCCCTAAGTCTCACAGCAACCCTTACTCAGTTGTGCCACCAGTCCAATTATTTTATATGGCAAAACCCTACAGCTTAATGGGAGTGACACAGGGATGATCAATTAAATGTTTGGCTTGGTCACAATGGATGCCTCTCAAAGTTCCACATACCAGACAGTTCAGCAAACTCCCTGGTGGGACTAAGGGCTTACTTTACCCACTAAAGCTTCTCCTGAGCCTGCTTCACTTCTGCCTCTGGATGTTTCCACAAAGAAACAGGCCTTCAAATGATCCCCTGATGGGAGTTTGCCCCAGGGAGATAAAGCCAGCAGTGGCAGAAGCAGGAACCAGAGACAGGGTTGATCAAAACTGGAGTACTAGAACAGTGATGTTTCCAGGAGAGTCTGTCAGCAGAATTCCAGAGGCGAGCATCTCTAGCTGGTTCTCTGAAGCCCAGGAGGAGCTTGGTGGAGAAATGCAGGAAGTGAGAGGGGAGCAACACTGGGGGAATTCCGTCTCCAGGAGGAAGAGACAGGTGAGAGACAGGAGACTTCCCTGTGTTCATCCTTTGTTTTCAGCGTGGCAGTTCTAGTCTACGTCCACAACCAACACATCAAACTTGTTTGTCAAACCTTTAAATAAGCACTGGTCAAATCCTCCTGCCTCTCCCTCCCGAGTGCTGGGACTACAGGTTTAGGGTGCCATACCCAGTACCCCTAATTTCCAGGCATTTAAGAAAAGGAATAAGGGGCTGGAGAGATGGCTCAGAGGTTAAGAGCACTGGCTGTTTTTCCAGAGGTGTCCTGAGTTCAACTCCCAGAAACCACGTGGTGGCTCACAACCATCTATAATGAGATCTGGTGCCCTGTTATGGCCTGCAGGCACACATGCAGGCAGAACACTGCATACATAATAAATACGTTTTTTTAAAAAAGGAATAAGAATCTAAGCGCCGAAACTACATATTGCACCGAATGGCGATGCAGGTTCAGTAGTTATTTTTAAAGTGCTACAAACAGAAAGCTAGCCGAGCAAATGCAGCCTGATCTATTGAGCACCAGCTTGCTAATTCAAGTGAGGCCAGCTGCAGCAGGCAGGACATAGTGGGTCTATCCAGGATTTCATAGTCTTCAGTTCCTCATCAATGTACTGCTAGCATATCTGGAAGCCAGTCATATTGGGAAGATGGAGGACCTGCCTCTTTAATTCAAACACATTCAGCGCTACATCTGAACAGCCACAGCTTAGCCATGTTCAAGTTTCAGATGATGTTTTAGTTCCAACACTGTGGTGAATTGTCTGTACTGAAAACAATTGTTAAATATGTTCCTGGGCTGGCAGGAGGTGGAAGAAGGAAGGGTCAGGAAGGCTTCTTGGCTCTTGGTGATGAGGGACAAGCTTGCATGGTTGTGCCAGTTAAGGTCAAATCTGAAAATGACAAGAAACCCAACAGAAATGCTTGGATGACGATCAATCTTCTTTCAGAAAAAATGGCAGTTCTGTTCCCCAAGAATTCAAGGACGTTAGATTTGTTAGTCAGGTTTCCCTTGTGTATGATGACAGGTTTCTTAACATGACAGGTGTACGCTGTAAAGATTTGTTACTCGCATTAGATTACTAAAACACTGATTGGCCAGTAGTCAGGCAGAAAGTATAGGCAGGGTGACCAGATGAGAATTCTGGGAAGAGGAAAGGCAGTGAGTCAGTCACCAGCCAGATACAGAGGAATTAAGATAAGAATGCCTTACTGAGAAAAGGTACCAAGTCACATGACTAAACATAGACAATAAGTATGTAATTTAAGTTGTTAGAGTTAGTTAATAATAAGCCTGAGCTAACAGGTCAAATAATTTAGAATTAATATAAGCTTCTGTGTAACTGCTGTAGGACCAGACGGGACAGAAACTTCCATCAACAGGTTTCTCTTATGTATGATGGCAGAGACTCTCCATGCATAATGTTCCATGAACAAGGTGTACCCTGATACCTGACTTGGAATTTTGGGTCATGGCAGATAGCCTAGAGCTGAGCCTTCCATGACACAGGGCTCCAGACACATTTCACATCATGCTTCTAATGGTTTGAAGGCAACAACCTTAGACAAGAAAAGAGAGATAATACGTAATACAAGTAAAAAAAGAGATGCCAAAAAAAATTATCAGGTGAAGCCAATTTGACAAATTCAGTTAGGCCAAAGCATTTTACATAGAGGACTGCTTGCCTCCAATTCCATGCCTGCCACTCCCTCAGAGAGGGTCCTCTTCTCCATTGTATTGTACATGGCATACAGCACTCCAGGGGCAGGGCTGCAGTGAACTGAGAAGGAAGCTCTGAGCCTCTAGAAAGCAGTCAGGGTGTGAGAGCAGAGCGCACACACAGAGGAGGGGAAACACCGGGACGGAAGCCATGAAGGCTATTGCGATGATGTGTGAGAGAGAACACAGGTACGGAGACAGCAAGTGTAGAGGTCCACAGACCCATCCATGTTTACACGGTAGAGAAAGGAGGCCAGAGGGACTGAAGGGTAGTGAGTAGGAGGAGAATATTATTTACAATACTTATTTAGTATGGACTAAGCCCTGTTCTAAGCAGTTCAATATCAACTCATTTAACTTCCCACAGCATGTATTACTACCTCTGCTTTGCAGGTGAGGGAATGAAGCATCAGAGAGATTAAATAATATCCTCGAAAACACACAGCTACCACAGAGCAAAGCCTGAATTCCCACACACCCAGGCAGTGTGTCTCCAGATCCAACAGTTTTGGCCTTGGCCACGCTGTCTCTGAACCAAGCTGAAGAGCAAGTTTGACAACAATCGACCCTCTCTTGAGTATAAAATATATTAACAAGAAGGTAAAGCTAATAATTAGCTCCAAGCCCATGCTTGATTACAGACTGTGGTGTTTCTAATTAGAAAGGGGAAAGAATATCTTGGGAAAGATCCAGAAAAGAACATTTTAGTGTACAACAGTATGAGAAAAGGGGTCGAGTGAAGAACAATCGCTCCAGTCTCCTGGCATATAGCTTGGCAGGGCAGTGCCGAAGCTGGCTGGCACTTCATCTCACCATCATGAACCCCACAAACCTGTCCATTAACATTGCACAGGAGCGTACGGTCACAGGGCAACAAAGCTATAACTTCCAGAAGAGGAAAAAGTCTTGAATGAGTCACACTGATACTAGTTGGATTTTCCATTACCAGAAATAAAGACAGCTTAGAGCTATTTTAATTCTTAACAGATGCTATATCCCTGGGAAGATGCCAGCCATGAAGTGAAGGAACCAACTACCTAGGTGGTTGGATTTCATCTGGCTTAACACTCCCATGTCTCTTGGAAGGTAAAGCGGACTTTGGCATAATCATTTGCATTTTTCTATCTTTAAAAAAATCTGCCATTCTTTATTTTATTTTTATTATTTAATGTGTGTGTGTTTGTGTCTGAAAAGGCTAGAAATGTATGAGTGTATGCCACAGGTATGTGTATTTGTAAGGCCAGAAGGTGTCAGATCTCCTAAAGCTAGGGTTACAGGTGGTTGTAAGCCTCTGACGTGGGTACTGGGACAGAACTGAGGTCTCCTGGAAGAGCAGCAATTGCTCATAACTGCTAAACCATAGCCCTAGCTCCCATGTGCATTTCTTAAGCTGAAGAAGTATAAAGTATCATTTACTTAAAAAGAGAAGAACTCATCTGTTACGGGACACAGTTATACTCTCCGAATGTGGGGCGCTGAGGCAGGTGGATTGAGAATCCGAGGCAAGCTTGGGCCTGTGAAGATCGTCTCAAAACAAAGAGGTGGGCAACGGTACGCGAATATTAGAGTTCACATTCCAGTTGATGAGCAGATCCTGTCTAGAAAGAACTCAAAGGGTAACAAGGGGACCTATGAAATTCTCAATGCATTTGGGAAACAATGCGGCTTTCTTGGTCTAGTGGCTGCATTTCTCTCCGCAGACAGGCAAATGGACCCTGAGAGAGAACTAATCTTACACAGTGACATCTAACGAGAAGAGCTAGTCTTTCTCTTTCCAGGGGACAGTAGACTCACAAGCAAGATCAACAAATTCAGTTGCAAGGGCTGAGGAGGTGGCTCAGACAGCTCAAGTGCTTGCCATAAAAGCGTGAGTAATGGCATTCAGAACCCCACACCCATGTAAAAAGCCTCTGGGGCAATCCCTGTGCTCAGACAGGAGGGGCCCTGGTGCTTCCTGGCCAGTCAGGCTAGCTCAATTAGTGAGATTCAGTGAGAGAACCTGCCTCAAAAATTAGGTGGAACGTGATTTAAGGAAGACACAAGGTTGACCTCAGGTCTTCATACGCACATGCACTTGTAGCATGTATATAAGCAAGTTTGAAAATACACACACACACACACACACACACACATTTTAGTTGCAGACGTAACAACAGTGTATTCTAAAGAGATATTGCTTTATAATTCTAAATGGTACTTAATCAACTGTGGCCAGCAATGGTGCTCTGCATACAAATTCAGAATATTTAAGTATAAACATAGGGAATGATAGGTTTACAATCAGTTAAATGGGTAGGTGTTCATCTGATATCTACTCATTCCAGGGGCGTTTTCAGCATCTCTTTGGATAGACACATCTTTCTTGTTTGTCTTCTCTGTGATGTCCTCCTATGAGGGAATCCACTTTTAGATCATTTCCTGCAGAACTCTACGCCAGCAGGAGGGATGCTAAGTAAGGGGAAGGCTGCCCTTGTCCTTTAACAAGGTCTCAGTGGCCCAGGCTGGCCTTGAATTACCATTCTCCTGCCTCAGTCTCTCTGGTGCTAGGATTCCAGTTGCAGGCTTCTGCATCCATTAGAATTTTGTTCCTCAGTCTAAGGAAGCTCCAGGAGTGCAGTTTCTAAGGCTGGCCACAGTATCACTGTCATTTTATATATAGTAACACTGGTTAAAGAAAAAAAAAGAGTCACTTGACAAAGTTTTCTATTTCTGTAACATTGTGCTGTAACATTGTGTCAGGAAGAAGCTTAGCAGAACGTACTTCCCAGGGTGAAAGCACTTGTTTGGATTTCAGATGTAAGTTTTATTTAACTCCTTAGATGAATTTAGCTCCTGAGAGAATAAACATTCTGGATCCCCTGACTCAGACAATCTACTCTCGTTACCGATACACTGAAATAAAACACGACTGTAACCCCGACCAATAATAACCTTGGGTGCTTCCCGGAAACTACAGGCTGCAGGTGCCCTCAGATATTCCCCAGGGACGCCCTGGCTCCAACTCCTACAGCAAAATCTGCAGAAGACTCCGCAAGACCACACCTAAGCCGGCAGCATAGTCTGTAGAGCGATGACTTCTCTCTGGGGCACCTCCTTTCCCGATTCAAGTCCCAACCCGCAGCGTTCCTTTCCTACCCATGCCACCATCTGTCTCTGTTTTTCCTCTACTTCCTTTGCCATACTCAAATGTACCCTAGGCCATTTGTATGTTGGTGCTTCCCAAGCAGAAAATTAGCAGAAGCCAAGACCTAGAGTGACTCACAGAGTTTCTATTCCCTGCCACCATCCTGCAGTTGCCCCACCCGTGGTTCTGGGTCTCCCGGCAGGGACACAAGATAAAAAGGAAAAGTTGCAGACACGCAAGGAAAAGATCAGTGAAGATCCCTCCCCCTCCCCCAGCCCTTCTCAGGAGAGAAGTGTCTTTCTTATAGGATGGAGGTAGGAAAATGACCCACATTCAGGTTTCAATGCAAATATTCTCCGAGGCGAGAGGAAAACAAACAATTCCCCCTGAGACCCTCCAGAAGGATCCTAGCAACAACACATGCACAGCAGAAGCGGCGCTTGTACGACACTTATGAAACCTGTGCTAGATCCGCATGGCCACTTCCCACTGCAGAGCTCGGGTCTCCGGTCTCGGTATTACAGCTGCAGTGGGTAAGGTCAGGTGGACCCCAGAAGGCCGAAAGAGGGAGCCCCAGATCTTTACACAGCTGGAGTAGGGGAAGAAAGGAAATAAAGAATTGAGGATGAGCTGACCTTGAGAATCTCCCTGAGTTGTAGACAGCGAGGCGAGAGTCTCATCTAGTAGCTCAAAAGTCACCCCTCCACCAGGAGAGGATGCAGGGCGGGAGGAGGGTAGAGAACCGTAGAAATCGACCGATAAGAGAGAGGTTGGAGGGAGACCCTATTCCATCCCCAGTGGCTGAGATACAAGCGGTGCGCACGTAGGCGTTCAGGTGCCTCAGCACAGCTAAAGCTCCTGCAGCTCGCAGGTGCCAGCGCTTACCTGCTTCACCTTCACGCGCCTGGTGCAAACTGGAGCTGCGCAGCACTGTCTGGGTGCGGTTCCAGCAGTCCCGCAGGACCCTCCCCACTCCACCCCAGGCAGCGCGTGGCCACGCCCCTGGGCGGAACTCGAGCCCAAGGGCCGCCTCTGGCCTGGGAAGTTCTGGTTGTCTCTGAAGAGAGATTACATTTTCTCCCTGTTCCTGACGGTCCACACGTGCTTACTTTTCTGGTTCTCTAGTCTACATAAACTTGCTCTCCTTCCCAGGTATCTCTTCGTGACCACAGTCCTAAACTGGTCCTGGTGTTTCATTCTTCCTGGTTGGAACTGGAGGAGCAGAAGCGCGTTAGTAATTCTTCCCAGCAGAGCCACCGTAGCTCATCTCGCCGCGCATATGCAGTAGAGGGGTTTTTGGTGAGGAGTGTGTGTCTGAACTCCTAGTGAGAGGATTCTAGAGCCTGGGAGTTCCCTTAGCTAACACCATTAGCAAGTACCTCGGCCCTGCCCACATGGCGGGCCGCTCACTTTCTCGCAGGCGGGCTCCTGTGGTTTGCTCGTCCAGGTGTTTCTGCACTCCGCGGGATTTTTAACAAAGATCATAGGCGCACCCTCTTGTGCCACCTCGCGGCGGCCTCCAGGAGAGTCTTGGATAGGACCTACGGGGCAGAAGTAGACCTTGGCTGTTACTTTCTGTAAGTTCTGCTTTAAACCAATCACAGAAGCCGCCAAAGTTAGCATTATTATTATTTCTAAGTGCTCCACGTTTCCTTTGGAAATTCGGCTTCCCACTACCTGAGCAGCTGGTCAGACAGTGCTTACCTCTTAAATTAAGTCTCTTCCCTCACTCCGTCCTCATAAACACAAGGAAATAAGTTTGTTCTGTAACTAAATATGAGTGACCACATCCTGGGGGACACAGATCCAGGTTGTCAAAATGCCACGTTTCAACTGGTATTTCATGAACTTACAATAAAAGAATGAAAGAAAATTATAAATCAACTTCCCTTTCAAATACGTTGGGGGAATGTCAGGCATGCAGGTTATAGCAGAACCTAGGATAGGCCTCTGATACTATCTGATTACATTCTTAGCCTTGAGTTCATAGAAGCCAGTGGCTGTACTGTCTGAAAGGAATTGACGCATAGTTACAAGGATAGCTGTTCAAATACATTAAGGTATTGAACTTAGACTATTAAGGGTGTTAAAGATATCTCACCATGATTTGCTCAGAACCTGAAGGTTCCCATCTCTCTACAATCACTGAAATTCTAGTCAGTCAACACTGTGGAATCTTTAACACAGAAGGGGCAGCCACTCAACCTCTGCTCACATTTCCTTACTTTCTTCCTCCTGTCTTTCTTTCTGCTCAACTATATTGCCAGGTAGCCCAGACTGGTCTTGAACTTTTAATCATCCTGACTCCATCTCCCAAGTGTTGGCATTACAGGTGTGCGCCAGTGTGCCCACCCTCCTCTAGTATCTCTTCTTTGGGGGATTTTTACTCTTCTAACAAAGAGGGTTTGGGATTGTAACAGTTCCAAGATGGGAAAGACTAGAATCTAAAAGAGGCAGAGGCTGGATTTTTGTTTACTTTGTTTTTTTTTTTTTTTTTTTTTTTTTTTTTTTTTTTTTTTTCTGAGACAGGGTTTCAACTTTGGTGCCTGTCCTGGAACTAGTTCTTGTAGACCAGGCTGTCATTGAACTCACAGAAATCTGCCTCCCTCTGCCTCCCGAGTGCTGGGATAAAAGGTGTGAGCCACCACTGCCCAGCAGGATTTTTGTTTGTTTTTACTAGCTTGTTATGGCCACACATCTAGATGTACTTTGAAGGCCCATAAAATCTTTACTATTGTCGGTTCAACACTTTTCAATTGTTCTCGTGTTTTCTCCTAAGTACGAGAAAGGTTCTTACTTCAGGGTTCCTGGTATGCTGGTTTTAAAGGACTTGTTTTACCTGAACATTGAAAAAGCAAACAAGAAAAAAAAAATCAGCATTATGAGGGGATTTGTTCTCCTCTTGCTTTATAAATATATGTTTATATTTTATATATATAGGGAAAGGCAGTCTAGGTGATAGAAGAGATGGGCAGAAAGTCAGGATAAGTCTGGCTGCTCCTTTCTCAGCTACTCCTGTTTGACCCTAACCAATAATTGATTATGTAGGACCTTCTTTTAAAAACCTTATAAGGCCAGGCCAGGCAGTAGTGGTATGCCTCTAATCCCAGCACTTGGGAAGCAGAGGCAGGCAAATCTCTGTGAGTTTGAGGCCAGCCTGGTCTACAAGAGCTAGTTCTAGGGCAGGCTCCAAAGCTACAACGAAACCATATCTCGGAAAACCAAAAACCAAACCAAACCAACAACAAAAAAACCTTACAAGGCCGGGTTAGTGATGAATGCTTTTTATCTCAGCTCTTGGGAGACAGAGGCAAATGGATCTCAGAGTTTAAGGCCAGCCTGGTCATCATAGGGTATTTCAGAACAGCTGGGGCTACATAGTGACCAGCTATCTCAACTCCCCCCCTCCCGAAACCATCCAAACAAACAAAAATCAAAAACCAACCAAACAATAGTAAAACCACCAACCAAATCATCTAAAACTTCACAAAAGCAATATTTTCTTTTGTAGAAGCTTTGGGAAATATAGGAGAAAAACCGAAAAATTACACATGTGCACACTGAATGCAGTAGTAGTGTGGATAGTGTTTTATTCCTTTGGCCTGCATAATAAATTATAACCTACTTCCCCTTCATTGGCTTCAGTTCCTCCTTCAACAATTTTTGGTGGTGATCGTGTGCCACCTTATGCCACAGTCTTCTGTTGGAGTTAGCTTGTTTTGACTTTCCTGTCACAATGTAGTACTTTGTCAGTGTCTTAGGTTTTTTTTTTTTTTTATTGCTGTTAAGAGACACCATGGATAGTTTCAGAGGTTCAGTCCATTATCATCACAGCAGGGAGCATAGCAGTGTGCAGACAGACGTGGTGCTGGCTACATCTTGACCAGAAGGCAGCAGGAAGTCGACTGACTGTCACAGTAAGCGAAGCTTGAGGAGAGACCTTAAAGCCCGCCCCCACAGTGACACGTTTTCTCCAAAAAGACTATACCTATTCTGACAAGGCCACACCTCCTAATAGTGCTGCTCCCATTGGGGGCCACTTTTGAATTACCACAGTCCGAAATATGTGTGTGTGCTTATGATGATTTGACTAAATTCCTTTAAAGAGATGTTTCTGGGATGAGCAGTGGTGCTACACGCCTTTAATCCCAGACCTTGGGAGTGAGAGACATTCCTGGAAAACAGTGAGCATTTTCTCCAGTCCGGGGTATTGGGTATACTTCCCTCTATTTCTGAATTGGAATACTTTTATCCTGGGGCTCTTGTAAAGATCAAGGGAGTGCTGCCCGAGAGCCCTGTGTGCTCCTCCCAGGTGAATGTATTTTAGGCCCCTTAAAACAACAGGGATTGGATGTGTAGCCCTTGGCTCAGAAGTTCTTGTGTCCCTGCTTCACTCTCCATTAATGCCGTCTCCACTTACAGTCCGGCTTCTGCTGCCCAACCTCCGTTCAGACGGCTCTCTCAAAGGTCACCGTTGGCCTTGTATGCTCTCCATGGCATCGCAAGCGTAGCTTTCTCCTGAGTCTTTGCTGGGTGCGCTTCATCTCTCTCGATACTTAGAATGTGGTCCAGATTCTCCAGAGCTCTGTCCTCTCTCTTTGCTTTGCACTCCGGAATCTCTTCCCCCAGACCCTTCACTGGCTCTCCCTCGATGACTCAGCTGCCTGTTGGCTGTTCTGGTTGTGGAGTCCACATTTCCTTTTGTTCTGTTCAGTGGAGGTAGAACTTAGTGAAGTTACAGGGCCGTTCTCTCCCTGAGCTTCATGGGAGTGTGAGCATTTGCCTTTGGCTCTGATAGTCAGGCACTCGCTCCCAGGACTCTGACTTTTAAGAAAATGAAGTGACCTCATTAGTTTTTATTATTAATTTGACACAATCTGGAGTTACCTGGGAAGAGGGAACTTGTGAGAACAACTGCCCTGATCAAGTTGGCCCGAGCCATATCTGAGAGAGACTGTTTTGGTTGATGATTGATATGGAAGGCTCAGTCTTCCATCTGAGGCAACACCATCCCTAGGCAGGAGGGCCATGAACATGCACCAGCGAGCTTCTCATGGCTTCTGCTTCATTCCCTGCCCCTGGTTCTTCAATGATGGACTATTATGTAAAAGTGTAAGCCCTGGTCATGGTGCTTAGCACAGCAAGAGAAAACCAAACCGGCACAAACAACAATGTGAAGACATTTGGAGGGCTCATCCACTGTGGTGGCAGCTGTGGAGGAACCACATGCTTTTACTCTTTCGTGGCCTCTCTTTATTCCTTTCTTTTTTATTTCTACGTTAAAAATAATTTTTTACAAATTAAAATTTGCAAAATTTTGTGAACTTTGCAGAGGGTGTCATTGTAGTCCAAGTTGGCCTTGAACTTGCTATGTAGCTCAGATTGAATTCCTCATCTTCCTTTTTCTGCCTTTTAAGCATTGGGTTGGGATGCCATCATGCCTGGTGCTACCATATGTATGGACATATATGTTTAAAGACACATATGCAGCACCATGAGCACATTTGTCACATGTAGCAATCAATAGTATGGGTCAAAAGACATCAAAACCTCTGTGAAATACTTTATACTTTTCATAGAACAGAAACTAAGATAACCCATTACACATTAGTCAGCAATACAGTTCTTTTGATTTTTGCTCACAAACACGAGTATTGTGTAGAACATGTCTTCTTTGTTGCAGCCAGGCCCTGCCCCCTACGGTACGTGGCTGAGTTCACAAGTCTTTTGTCACCTGTAGCTTCCTCCCAGAGCCTGAAACTGATATTTCCTCCATGACTAAAACTGTCATTGTCACCAAAATCATCTCCATAAATCTCCATCAGAGTTTCCAGAGCCACTTTGGTCTCTTTGTCTATATGAAGTTGCTTCTACAAACTACTTATTAGTACCAAATATTTAAATATTGCCTTGCCTGCGGAGAACTTTACCTGTGGGATTAGATCAGAATTGGAGTTACCAGAGAATACACCTAGGAGAACCCAGGTCTCTATTTTTCATGTAACCATTCCCACTTAAAAGACTCAGAACTCCTTGAGAAAATACTATTACCCAGGGTAACCATGGAAAATCTATTAAAAGTAAAGACAGGCCTGGAGGTGTACCTCAATTGATATAGTGTCTGCCTAGCCTGGTTGAAGTCCTGGGTGTGAGCCCAAGCAACACATAAAGTCAGGAGTGGTGGCTATCTATGCAGTTGGGAGGTGGAAGAAGGAAGGTCGGAAGTTCAAGGTCATCTTTGGCTAACAGTGAGTTTAGGGTCAGTCTGGATTACTTGAAATTCTGTCTTCAAAAAATAGCAAAGGTACATAAAGCTAGGCATGGTGGTGCATGCCTGTAATTTTGGTACTTGAGCAGCTGAGGTAGAAGAATCAAGGCCATCTTGACCTGCATTGTGTGATTTTTTTTCTCAAAAAAAATAAGATGTACTATGAATTTGATGCTCAGTAAAAACAGTAAGACTGGCGATGTAGCTCAGTCTGTGCTTAGCATGTGTAAGGCCATTAGCTCAACTCTTCAACATACACAAGAATGATAGAGAACCGAGTAAAATAAGAGTCTGTGAACCCATACTGATAACCGATACAGATATACATAAGTGCATACATGCATGCACACATACATGCATAGAGGATATATATAGTTCTTTATAATATTTTTATAACTTTTTCATATATTTAAAATGATTTCAAGTGGCGGAGCAGAAGGCCAGACAAGCTTGCTGGGCTGTGAGCAGCCGAGACAGAGATGGTTAAGGAAAGGCGTCAGGTAAGTCCTTTCAAGATAGTCTTGAAGACATTAAGAAGAGAATGAAAGACAAAAGGAATAAAAACTTGGCAGAGATTGGCAAACGAAAATCCTTTAACGTTGCTCCATGCTAAGTACCCATTAACACTTCTACACTGCCGAAAAATTACCAAGATAACAACAGGTTTGTTTTGGCAAATGAAAGATCCAAAGTGGGAGAAGCCCAAGATGTCATATCTTACAGCTGAGAAGAGGATGGTGTTTCCTTGCATGTCAGCTGTCTACAGTGAAAGAGAAGCTAACTCCCCAACAAAGTGAAGCCCTTGATCAGAACCGGAAAGGATCTGTCTCAGAAGTGGCCTCCAGTAGTGACAACACCCTTGGAGACTTGTCTGTGAAGACCTTACAGCAAATTGCTCTTGAAGGAAATGACTGGCCATTCCATACCAAAGAACCAAGTCCTTCTGTTCCTCCAGAAACACTGGGTAGTAATTTTGATTCAGATAAAGTCGAGCCTACTGATGACGTCTTACCTAGGACTGTGTCTTTCTGTTGCTACTTAAAGAAAGATTTTAGTAATGTAAGTTGCTCCACTAATTGGGGGACTGTGAAGCCAGTTCTTGTGTGGAACAGTCTTTGGAAGTTAGAAGAAGTGGGTGTGAAGACCCAACTGTAACTCTGCACAAATAAGTATAATAAATATTTAATATTATTAGAATATTAATTGTAATAAATATAAAAATAAATAAATAATTATAGATACATGTCTGTAGTCAAACTAAGTAAACTTTTCTATATACAAACAACTTCTGTGGGGCTAGAGAAATGGCTCAGTGGTTCAGAGTACTGACTGATCATCTAGAGGTCCTGGGTTCAGATTCCAGCACCTACATGGCAGCTCACAATCATATGTAATCCTAGCTCTAGGGGATCTGACCCCCCCCCTTCTAGTCTCTGTGGGCAATAAATCTCAAAAAAGAAACAAAAAATTTTGTTGTATTACAGATCTTTAGTTCCCTCTTCACATATGGATATCTCTGAGACATTTCATGTCAACATTCAGGGCCATACCATCCTCTGTGAGGGTACATTCTAATTCAGTGTGTAGATGGACTTAAATTTTGTTTAAACAGTCTGTGGTGAGCAATTTTGTTGGGTTCCATTTTCCCCTCTTATTATGAAAAAGGTTGGGTGAATATCCTTGAAACTCAGACATATCCTGGTATATTTTGCTAGTTTATACTCAGGGCAAATCCTAGCAGCAGGGCTGCAGTATTGGAAGCAATTGCCAGTTGTTTTTCTCCAAAAAGAGTCCGTAATTGCACTTTACAATATTATCTGATGTCTTAGAATTATGACTGTTCCCACATGGGCCTCACAGATTTGGGGATGCTGAGCTGTACAGTTCCAGAGAAGCTGTGTTCCTTCACAAGCGTGGTGACTGCTGGCTTCTTCCCTGCCTGCTACCCTCACAGAAGAAACACATTTTCCATCATTTCAGTGGCCATTTCTTAGTGCCATGTGGAATTTTTAATTTTAATTTTATTTTTTAAAGTTTCTTTGATGCAGTGTTTCTCTGTGTTATAGCCCTAGCTGTCTTGGAACTTGTGTCCAAGCTGGCCTCAAACTCACAAAGACCCACCTATCTCTGCCTCCCAAGTACTGGAATTAAAGTCTTGTGACACCATACCTGGTAGAGTATTATTACTAATGCACATTTTTTTTTACTTATAACTGCTTGTATATTCTTTGCTTTTTATATTTTGTTGTTTTCTTCCTATGTAAAACTGTAAATAGAAAATCTTAGCTGTTTGCTTTTCTGTATTGCAAATATCTTTCCTCAGTCTGTCAGAGTTTTAGGTTTTATTTACTTATTTTTGCTCAAAGAGAAACATGTATTTAATGTAGTTAAACTTATTACACTTCTGCCAAACTATTGGCTTGGTGTCCCCCCGGAAATGCCCTTTCTATCCCAGGATCATTTGCACATGGCTTACTCCCTAATAGTCTGTCTGTGGGCCTGTGTTTTCCTTCCTTGTTGGAAATACCATGTTTTCCATAAATTACAATGCCACGTGCATTTGATTTCTTTCTTGATTCTCCACATTCTTTCACTGAAGTCTGTTTTCAAAGACAGTTTTATATTTCACACCCTTTAGAGAGCAAACTGTTATGCATGGGTGACGTCACTCCTCAGAGGACACAAGACTCACCAGTGAACATTTGGATTGGACGACAGCAAGCAGAGAGCCCAGGCACCAGCACTCAGGTCCAGGTAAGCAGCATCAGTGCAATGCCATAACGAAAAAGGAGGAGCTCCGCCTTTTTGTTTATTTATTTTGTGATGTTCTCTAGGAATCACCTGTTGGCCCTTTGGCTAAGATCTACTGTAATAAATAGAGAGGGACTCTGTGCAGGATGACCAGAATTCTGGCAGCCTCTGAGGTAGTAAGACACAGTTTGGGAGTGAAGTACATTCAATATAATGTTGTATGCTGGTTAGTTTTATGTTAACTTGACAGACACTGTGGTCATCAGAGAGAAGGTAATCTCAATGGAAAAACCTCCAGAAGACATTGATGTGGGTGATGCCACCCCCAGGCTAGTGGTCCTGAGTTCTATAAGAAAGTGGGATGAAAAAGCCATGGAGAGCAAGCTAGTAAGCAGGACTCCTCCATGGTCTCTGCATCAGCTCCTGCCTCCAGGTCCCTGCCCTGCTCAAGTTCCTATAAATAGAGGCGTGGAAGCATAAGGCCAATGAAAATGAACCCTTTCCTCCCTGAGTTGTTTCGGCTGTGGTGTTCTATCCCAGCAGTGAGGACCCTCACTAAGACAGATGGGAGCTGTGGGAAGTTACTTTGGACAAATGGGACATAGGCACAGTGAAAACAGGATCCACCCAGGCATATATCAGAGGGGAAGTGGGTAGGGTACAGTGATTTGAAAGGGGCAAACATACCACACATGTAGGACCTTCAGGAAAACCAAAGAACTCATCGATGTTTCTTACAGAATAAGAACAAATTTAGAAGTAAGTACAATTTCATGTTTTATGTCCATTTAATGAAAACCAACCAACCAACCAACCAACCAACCAACCAACCAACCAACCAACCCTGAAACAAACACAAACTGATTATCTTCTCCCCTATTCTGAAGCTTCCTGAAGAAAGTACCTGGGCTGTTGAGGGAGGCCTTATGTCCGTATTTATTCATCCCTGGGTCTGGAGTAGTTTCGGGCCTGTGAGTTGAGGCAGCTGTAGACTGACGACAGTACATTAACCTTGTCTCTTAGCAGCAGGCCCACAGTTCAGTCACCTCTGTGCTCACCATCCTGACAGTGGGCCAGAAATCACGGTCATTCTGCCCACTGTGCTCTCTACTCCTAGACAGGTTTCACTTTCTGCAGTCCCGCCACCCCTGGCTGCAGTTTTCCTCTTTCAAGCATTGCAAATGCATCTCTCTCCACCCATTTGCTGTCTTTCAACCCTTTCTCTTTCTTGTCAGAACTCCAGTTTCCATGCCACTGTCTGCTAGAGTGAGACCAGAGGGATACTGATCATCCCTCTGTGTTTTTTTTCTTTCCTTGAGAGTGTTCCCTTCCCCCAAAGTCTCATTTTCTTTTTCTTCTCAGAATCTTCTTTGAGCTTGCACAATGACCAATTCTCATATGAGCCCCCCCCACCAGACAGGGTTTCTCTGTAGTTTTGGAGCCTGTCCTGGAACTAGCTCTTATAGACCAGGCTGGCCTAGAACTCACAGAGATCCACCTGTCTCTGCCTCCTGAGTTCTGGGATTAAAGGTGTGCACCACCACTGCCCGGCATGAGTTGGTTTTTAATCTATTCGATGAGCAACCCCTGTCGTTGCCGTGTCAGGTGTCACTAGGGAGCTCCGCTTCGCCACATCATAGCAGCCGCTCAGTGGACTTTTCCTACATCCCATGCAGCAGTCAGCTGACTTTTACTTCCCTGGGTTCCTCGGAAAGGGCCATGGGAAGAATTGGTTCACAGCTGTGACTTCTCAGGTATAATAGCCAGAGTCACTTGCTAACGTTGCTGCATACACAGGCAAGAACACCTGACCACCGAGGTTCAGGTTTCGTGTGGTAGTACTGGATTGGTGTACCACGGAGAGTGGTTATGGAGACAGCATGGCTTCCTGGCGTGGATGACCTGAACTTTGATCCCTTGGTCTGGTCTTTGGTTGGAAAACTAATTTCAATTCTACAGGAGCACTCCAGCTGGAAACTCTGGTGGTTGCCTGCCTGGAAGTTTGTTGAGCCCAGCCAGGGACACAAACCCCAGCTCCTTCGGATCTACAAAGAGAGATGGAATGCCCCCAATGGCTTAATCACTGTCAGCAAGGGACTTTTACTCCCTATCCCTCCCTTAGTATCTTTATTCTCCATCTTTAAAGTAAAATTGCACTTGCTTTGTACACGGGCATGCGCAATATTTATTTAAAATAAGTCAATATTTATATAAAGTGAGTAATCTGAAAATCCTTTTCCTTATCCTCTACCCTTGGTCTTTTCCATAGAAACATCTTCCTTGCTTTCTAAAATACCTGCTAGACATTAGAGTTTGTTATTTGTGTGCAATAGTACATTTTCTCCCTCAGGTAGAGATTCCATCCTAAATGCCTACTGTGTTCTGAAAAGTAGGTGCAGATCCCTTACTTGGTGTTTTTGGATGGGTTAAGACATGTGCAGAATGTGGAGGCATAAACTGACTTGTTCCTTCCCAGTGGGATTGGGGTTGTCCACCCTGATGGGCAGTTCACTGTTTTGTTCCTTATTGCCTTGGTTTAAAGGTACCAGGCAAGGTGAGGGTGCTGAGGAGCAGAGAGAAAAAAGGGAAGATGGTACCAGGCATGTGTGGATACCCCAGTGTAGCCACGGTTTTCTTTCCTGAGTTTCTAATTTACATGTATGTATTTTAGCTAATACTGGAAAAGCATCTGGAATGAACTTTGGGAAATAAGTATGTCAAGAAGGTGGCCAATGCCATTTTGGAACTTAGAAATGAAATAAAAATGACTGTTAAAAAATGTTCTGTTTTCTGGTGTAGCTTTGAAGATGGGTTCAAGGATCCACCCACAGGCATCTGACTATGTGGCAGTTCACTCGAAGTCAGATGTGTAGTTTCCCACGGCGACTTGTTGGAAAGCAGTCTTTATTTGGATGTGTAA
Organism: Microtus ochrogaster; assembly: GCF_000317375.1. Lineage (NCBI taxonomy): Eukaryota > Metazoa > Chordata > Mammalia > Rodentia > Cricetidae > Microtus > Microtus ochrogaster. The sequence goes on along the minus strand of NW_004949264.1, from coordinate 228,146 downwards.
GTTGGGTGGAGGGTTCTCTCTGAGACAGATCTCTCTTGGTAGCCCAGGCTGGCCTCAAGAGTGCATTACTACTTCTGATCCTTTCCTTTCCTATGGCCCTCATGCTTGTGCAAAAAGTCCTTTGACTGAGGTGTTTCTTTAGCCCCACGGAAGGTTCCCTCCCAACCCCAAGACAGAGTTTTTATATGTACCTCTGGCTATCCTAAAACTCACTCTGAAGACCAGGCTGGCCTCGAACTCACAGAGATCCTCCTGCCTCTGCCTCCTGAATGCTGGGATTAAAGACGAGAGACACTGCTACTTGGCCATTTGTTTTATTTTAAATCTTTATTTTTGGAGACTGAAGAGATGGCCTAGCAGTTAAGAGCATTGGCTGCTTTTCCAGAAGATGAGAGTTCGATCCCCAGGACCCACATGGTGGTTCACAAATGCCTGTAACTTCAGTTCCAGGGATCAGTCACACTCTTCTGGCTTCCCTGGGCACCAGGCATGTGGTTGGTGTATATGCATGAATTTGAACAAAATATGCATACACGTTAAAATCTTTGGTACTTACATAATTAAATATATAGATTGAATAATATAGAATTATCAGAATGTGTGAGTTTTATTTTTTGTTAAGACAACCAAATATTGGTATTCATATAACTTAACCTAATATCTAAATAGGGAAAATCGCACTAAAATATTTTAAAGTCAGTTTTTTTTTAGTATTAACGATTGCCTTCTAATGTACTGATTTTATGAGTTGCGATTTTATATATTGGTTTGCTTACAGCAGGGCCCATTTAAACTTTACCAGACTTTCTGTTTTGCACATGTGTGGTATGATGTCCTGACTGGAAATTCAGGAATTTAAGGGCAACTAGAAATCTTTCAGCACACGTTTCTCACAGCATTAACCGCAATCCTCCCTGACAACTTGGAGGTTACTGGCTCTGAAACGTGGCCAGTTGCTGAGAATCCAGCGTGGATTCTTTCCATGACCCTTGGAAACTGGCCTGGTTCCCATTAATGGATTTTTTTTTTGTTTTGTTTGAGGCATGTTATGGTCTAGTTTTTCTGGTTAACTCCCAGATCTTCTGCCGTTCTTCTTGTACGACTCATTTTCTTTGTGGTGGGTCTTACCAGAAGATATCAGTGCAGAAAAAGAGCTTCTGGAAATTATCATGTTTCAGCAGCAGAACTGTTTAAACATCTGACAGTCATTTGCAACCAAACATCTCTGCTCTCATCCATGGAAAATATCACACATAGCAAAGAAAATTGAACAGAGCTGGCAGAAGATAACTGTTGCATTTGCACTGTACAGTGTTCAAGTGAGTTCCTAGGGGACCTCAGACGATGGTTACTTTTTCACTTTGGTTTAATGAGTTGGGAGTGCTCCTTTCTGCATAGAGGGAGGAATCAGAGACCAGTTTTGAAGGTGAACTGGAGAAATCAGTCTTCCTATTCTAAAAGTCAGTGTCATGATGGATGGAAATCTGGGGATGTGGCTTAAATTTTTATTTGGAGTACTTTGAAATGTAAGTGTGGAACATAAGTATTGTTAGTAGACCATAAGGGGTGCGAGGAAGACCGTCAGAATTCTCAGTTATACAGGTCCATTCTTGCTGGCCCTGGATTATCAGTCATCGTTGTTCCAAGAGTCCCTCAAAAAAGTGTTTGCATATAGTTTGAACTAATGGGCTAGTAAGTTTATCAGCCCCGGGACTTTCAAGCTATGCTTGCCCTTTTAACTCCTAGTTAACAATGAATTTGCATTCTATTTAGAAATCCAACAATTTTCCAAGGTTGTTTATGATGAGCCAAGAAACTAGTTAGTGTGGAAAAGAGCTTTTGGCCTGAATTGGTTTAATTCTAGGGTGTGATCAGTCTTTAATTCACAATGGTATTCTATCTCATCTAAAGGCATCTAACTAGGCAAAAGTAAGAACATCCTATAGTCTTCTCTGGAACACACTTCTGATGGAATGAATGGTGACTACTCCACTAAGAAAATTTCCATTTCTCTCTCTCTCTCTCTCTCTCTCTCTCTCTCTCTCTCTCTCTCTCTCTCTCTCTCTCTCTGTGTGTG
>NW_004949264.1:211088-225329 GCF_000317375.1 Microtus ochrogaster | reverse complement strand
CCAGCATAAGTTGTCATCAGTGTTTTTGATCTTGGCCATTCTTACAGGTGTAAGATGGAATCTCAGAGTTGTTTTGATTTGCATTTCTCTGATGACTAAAGATGTTGAACATTTCCTTAAGTGTCTTTCAGCCATTTTAGATTCCTCTGTAGAAAGTTCTGTTTAGGTCTGTACTCCATTTTTTTTATTGGATTATGTGTTCTTTTTTATGATGAATTTCTTGAGTTCTTTGTATATTTTGGAGATCAGACCTCTGTCTGATGTGGGGTTAGTGAAGATCTTTTTTTTTTTCATTCTGTAGGCTGTCATTTTGTCTTGTTGACCATGTCCTTTGCTTTACAGAAGGTTTCAGTTTCAAAAGGTCCCATTTATTAATTGTTTCTCTCAGCATCTGTGCTGCTGGGGTTATATTTAGGAACTGGTCTCCTGTGCCAATGCATTTAAGTGTACTTCCCACTTTCTCTTCTGTAAGGTTCAGTGTGACTGGCTTTATGTTGAGGTCTTTGATCCATTTGAACTTGAGTTTTGTGCATGGTGATAGATATGGGTCTATTTTCATTCTTCTATATTGATATCCAGCTATGTCAGCACCATTTGTTAAATATGCTTTCCTTTTTCCAGTTGATATTTTTTGCTTCTTTGTCAAAAATCAGGTGTTTGAAGGTGTGTGGATTAATATCCGGGTCTTTGATTCGGTTCCATTGGTCGGAGGAATTTGCAGATATGACAACCCTTGCTGAATGCTGGACTTACACAGTTGGACCACCAGTTCCCCTTGGCACTTGTGTGGGCTCTGGGAACTGAACTCTGGTCCTCATTCTTATACTGTAAACTCTTTAACAACTGAGCCATCTCTTCAGCCTTTCATTTTCTTAGTGTAAGAAATACAATGTTCTTTCTTGAGTCTGAGCTAGCACATACATTACACTATTGTTAATGGAATCTGGAGGATGGGAACGGTGGGATAATTATCAAACCAGCCAGCTACCCACAAGAGACACAACTAGAGAAAGTCAGGTTTCATTAGTTTCCAACATGACATGAGAATCCTGGATAATAATTATAGTTTTCTTAATTGAACCTTAGGTGGCAGCTTTTTGTCCATCAACTGAATAGGAAATAGATTTCTGTTTCCACGCCTAGGATCTTGTACTGGAAAATGTTCTTATTACAAAGTAAAAAGGTGGCAGTGAAGTAAATTTTAACAATATTTTAACCTGATACATCCCAAATTAGTATGATGTTAATGAACTGCCAATATAAAAATCATTAGAGAGACAGTTTATGTTTTGGTTTCTGCGTAAAGTCTTAGAATCAGTGTGGGTTTTATGGGCAAGGTGTGTATCAGTTTGGAATCACGTTTCGAGTACCAGTAACTACTGGGAAGTGGTGGCTGTCAGACGCGATGGCACAGCTTTGAGCTCTTCCTGAATCTGCTGCCAGGCAGAGGGTTTTAGATGGGAGGAGAAATGGGTCCAAGAACCCAAAAGAATTAAGGGAACCCAGGGCACCAAATTTTCTAGGATAGCTGTCCTCCACCACTTAAAATTTAAGCCCAAAGCATTACTGTAAAGCTTTACTGAAGACTCCAGCAGGGAACTGCGATCAGAGCAAGTTCAGATACTCGAGAGACCTCCGAAGCAAGACCAGCACAGGTGGTTTTGGGTATAGTTCATTGAGAAGAGACAGGGAACAGAGCAGGTAGACCTGAGTTCAAGGAAGCTGGCCTGTGCCTCTGGGAGTGAGCTCTGTTATCACGTGGTTCCTGCCACACACGTGCGCAGTGTAGGGGAGGCTCCCGGCCTGCTGGGCTGATCCCTCACTCCCCCAGGGCAGTTTGCCCATTTTTCTCTCCCTGTATCCTGTTTTGGGGGCTGGCACTGATTTCTTATTTTTCGTTCACAGAACCTCATTTCTTCAGCATCCCAAACTCATAGTCCTGTTTTATAATTGTGTCACAAATATCAAAAGCTTATTGTTGAAGCACTAGTAATAACGGCAGTAACAATTCAGTTACAATTTCGGTAACCGCTCGAAGTCCTTGGGAAATGTTCCATTAAGTCACTCTTAATTAGGGGCAAAGACCAGAGGCAATTTCAGTTTTGACCTATGGGTGGCAGCATTGTCTAAGTCACGGATCTCTGAGCTGCTGCGCTATCCCGGCTATTTACCAGGCCTGTCACAGTCTGGCTCGGGAAGAGACCTTTTCATCAACAGCTCTTTAAACTTAGCTGCCAACATCTTTTGGGAAACCCTGAAAACAGATATGCCACCGTACAGGGGAAGACTGCCAGGCCCAAAGTCAAAGAACCAATTAAGAAATCGTAGGGACCTTGGAAGGCCGCGGCAGGAGATCCTCAAAGATCTACCCAGTGTTGGTTTTCACTGGGTAGGCCCAACTGACTTAGTATAACCAAGTGACTGACAGAGAACATTTGAAAAATGTGTAAAATTGGGGGCTGGAGAGATGGCTCAGAGGGTAAGGGCACTAGCTGCTCTTCCAGAGGTCCCAAGTTCGATTCCCAGCAACCACATGGTGGCTCACAACCATCTGTAATGAGTCCTTCCTTGCCAGCAATACATTGTATGCTTAATAAATAAACCTTTAAAAAAATGTGTAAAATTACCCATGAGAAAAAAACTATTTTTACTGTTCCAGAGGCTAACCCATAAAACTATAGTCAAGCTATAGGCACATGGATGTGGGAGTTGAGGAGTGGGGGAATGAGGGATAATTCCCAGGCTTCTACTTTGGATGACAGGATGAGTTGGGAATATCGGGAACACGGAGGGTAGGAAGACCATGATCCTATCCAAATGATGGTAGCTGCACGGAAGTGGCCATCAAGAGAGAGACAGAGTTTGTTTAATGCCAGTCTCCATTTACTGAGGATGTACCATGTACCCGGATCTGCTTCAATTTCCATGCTACATTTTCAGGCATAGGATCTTTTTTTTTTTTTTTAAATCAGATGGCCAAAGCATGCGAGTGTGTATCCAGGCGGATCCCACAGTTGCACTGTTAGGCGCTGCATTCTACAGGAGTGGTCTTCATGCAGGTGAGAGCTGATGCAGCAAGTGTGCAGGTGAGACGTGTGTGTCCAGCATGAGAATGGGAGAAGCTGAGGAGCGAGGCTGGCGCTCTGGGAGGGAGCATGGCCATCTGCAGAGATGGGGACACTAGGAAAGAGCTGCCGCAGAGGAAGGATACTCTCCAGAAATCCAAGCTGAGAATGCCAGGAGAGTCAACAGAGAGCTAAGAGAGAGACTGGACACTGTCTGGGCTTGTACACTTGTGTTTTCCCTGGCTCCAACTCCACACTCCTAGCTGATGGTAAATATCGTGCACACACATGTGTATGTCCCACAGGCATCTTCTCTTTTAAGGTCCTTCTTTGTTGACGGTTATCGATGGGAGAGTGGGTAAAAAAGAGCTGTGACGATTACCACGCGAAAAAAGCTAACTGCAGAGGAAGAGTGGAAACATTCCTTACCATGTCGTCTAACAACGCAGCAAGCTCCACACAAAGCCCAAGAAATATAAAGGGGTGGGGTGCTGAACTGCTCTATGTGGCCAGATGCTTTTGGGGCTCTATCCTCAGCTCCCTACCTCACTTCCATCTTGAGAATGCCTTTTTCTTTCTAAATAAGCTGTCGGTTTCTAGTCCATGTCTAACTTAAAAGGCACAGCCTTTTCGCCATCTCCCTTCTCGGTGGCTGCCAGGATTGTCACATTTCCTGTACTATATATTTTTTTCTTAAATGCTAATAAAATTGTTGTTAAGGTTTCTTTTGGATCTGCTTCTAAATTATTTTATTGTGTCTAAGAACCACAAAAGAGAACCTCGGTCTCCATGGTAACAGCAGCACTAGCCTTATAGACAACCAGAAGATCCACTTCAGGATAATCTTTTATATCATTGTTCCACTGGCTCATCATTGGCCAAACCTGTGGCCTTGACAGCAACCCCTCATCCAGCCCATTCTCTTCATGTCTTTGCTGATATCCTACCCCCCCCCTCCAATTATATTTTTGTCCTGATTGATATTCTTGTCTCTGGTTGCATTCTGTTCTAACGTGCCTTGCCCACTTAGTCCCGAAGCCTCACCACACCACCCACCAGCTCACAAACCTCCAATAGCCCGCATTGTTTGGCATATAAACCCCAGTTAGTGCTGAAAGCTAGACAAAGCAAATGTCTCGCTCCCGTGTGCTTTGTCAGACTCATGCACAGACTGGCCCTTCCACTGCAGTGCACTTACCTTTGTCTTTCAGTCCAAAGGTCATTTTAAACGCTATTTTTTTCTGTGAAGTTTTTCTTGATTCCTTCCACCAGAAATAATTCTCCAAACTCTCCTGAGTATGGTACTTTATATGTACCACTCAACAAGAAATTAATGCTTTCTAGCTTATTATTATATGATACATAGTATTTAGCTTCAGAAGTCAAGGGCTAGGGCATAGCTCAGCTGGTAAAATGCTTGGCTAGTATGCATGAAGCCCTGGGTTTGGGCCTCAGCACTGCATAAAACCAGGAATGGTGGTGTGTGCTTACAATCTCATCATTCAGAAGGGGAGGCCAGAGGGTCAGAAGTTCCAGGCTATACTTGGGCACACAGTGAGTTTAAGGCTAGTCTGAGATATATGAGACTTGGCTGAGAGAGGGATTAGATAAGTATATTAGTGTCGCCCCCTTTGGTATTGTTGGAGATTAAGTTCAGTGCCTTGTTTATTCTAGGTATATATTTAGTCATTGAGCTGGGCCCAGGATGTATCATCTGAGTTTTTGAAGATAACTTTAGCCGGGCGGTGGTGGCACACGCCTTTAATCCCAGCACTAGGGAGGCAGAGGCAGGCAGATCTCTGTGAGTTCGAGACCAGCCTGGTCTACAAGAGCTAGTTCCAGGACAGGCTCCAAAACCACAGAGAAACCCTGTCTCGAAAAACCAAAAAAAAAAAAAAAAAAAAAAAAAAGATAACTTTATTATGATTTGTTCGAGAATTTCACACATGAGTACTGTATTTACATCATTTCCATTCCACAGTCTTCCCCCTGCAACTCTTCCTGTGTACCCCATGCCCTCTCAACTTTATGACTCTTCCTAATTTTTACTGTTACTTATATATGTTCATACATGCATATGCATACCTAAGTACAGTCTGCTGAGACTATTTAGTGTTACTCATGTATTTGTTTAGGGCTGACTACTTGAAATCAACTATTTTTATATTCCTTATTTCCCTATCACATAATATTCTATGTGATAGTTGTTATGAATATTTTTATTTTTAAATTACATGTATATGTCTGTCTACATGTGGGCATGTGCACATGTGTATAAGTGTCTGCAGAGGCCAGAAGGAAGCATGAAGTTATAGGTGGTTATGAGCCACCAGATGTAGGCGCTGGGAGCAAAGCTCAGGATTTCAGTTAGAGCAGTATGCGCTCTTAACTGCCAAAGAGCTGCTCCAGCCCTAGAATATTAATGGAAGGAGCGAATGAACAGCCAGTGTCGCTCTCAGGGTCTGAGTCATCCCTTCTTGATTTTCTCTTTAACCTAAGCTTCCCCAGTATCTCAGCCTCTCAGCTAGGTGAAGACCCATAGCTAAGATTTAAGAAAAGATAGTTTTGAGGAGTGTCAGTGTCTTCGACAGAAGGGTGGAGGTAGGCATTTGGCTCCTCAGATACACTCTAGAGAAGCACGTTCTTATTTGAGGTTATATTTTCAGTTCTCTGAAGCATCTCCACCTCTGGCCTGGTAGTTCGTGAGATGTTCAGTGTGTTCATCCTCTTGAGGGATGTTCTAACACTCACCCCCAAGACAGGAAAGCATACAGGGGAAAGGAAAGATGCCGTCTTGGGGCTGGAAACCTCGATCCCTTGGGAATATCTTCATGTCTGGTGACTGTATAGCATTTTTAGGTTTCTGACTCATAGATGGAAGCAGATTAGGGAATTCTAGGGAATTAGAAGCCATAACTGGGTTGCTGAACCCAGTTTGTGGTGCCTGACTGTCCGCTTGTGAAATTCAATCTTGAGTGTGGAGTTTCCATGGCTGCTCGTTGGCCTCCTTTGGCCTTTGAGGGTATTTTCCTCTCTGGCCACACGTGGATGAGCTGTTTGTGAAACAAGATGTCCTGGAACTCCAGGGAGAGGTCAGTGGGCAGTACTTTATGGAATTATCTTTATGTATATTTCAGTGTCAAATTTAAACCTTCTAATGCGAGCACATAGCAGTTGGAGTTCTTAGTTTCTTACCAGCTTTAGTGGAGTTAAATTCTTCTGGAATAAGAAAGAAAAGGGACAAGTCAGTTGCTTTCTTTGTTCTATACCAGACAAAGTCAGCAGTAAATGTAATTTCCCTTGATCTTCTATCATGAAGACAGCATACCCATCCATCTGCTTCTCCTTATGGTCCTTTTAGCTACGTTCTTCCCTCTTTCCAGTGATGGACTAGCCAGTGGGCAGTCAGGAACTGCTTCATTCCATGCTGGTTACTGCCAGTCACAGGGGTTGGGTTGAAGAGAATACTCAGTGCTGTCCAGGTGGGTGCTACAAGGGATTATTCTTTCCCCACCTGGCCAAATTCTAGACGTGAAACCTGGAGATCAAGAAGGTCCTAGATGTGGGTGCCATGATCCTGATGTCTTGTCACCGTACGTTGAAGGTTCTAGCAGGCCCGGGCATGACAAACAAGGCGCTGGCAGGCCTTGCTCTTCCCCTTTCCCTCTACCTTGTAAACCATAGATTTTTATCTCTAAAGCTAACCACCAAGGTCTGTCACGTTGTTTGGACACTTTGATATGGCAGACTCATTTGTAAGAGTGATCATCAAGGCTCAGCTATCAAAGTATTGAACTGCAGCAACCAAAAGCCCCCTTCAGCTACCCTAATCAACATGTCCAGTAAAAATATACCACCACATCCTAGCCCATTCTAACACAGACCTCCACCTTTTTCGTCTTAAATATCATACACCCAAGGTCATTTGCTAATGTTTTCAGCCTGAGTTAGAAACCAGCCACTTTAATTTTCTTCCCCACTTAATAAAGGATCTGTCTGTGAAAATAGATGTTTGGATATGGTTTGTGCCTAATCTAGGGTTTAGGAGGGAGCAACCCACTGTGTTCAGGTCCCTTCAATTGTGTTCCTTATTTTTTACTATCTATCTATCTATCTATCTATCTATCTATCTATCTATCTATCTATCTATCTATCTATCTATCTATCTATCATCTGTCTGTCTATCTTCTAGTATCCCAGGAGGAACTTGAATCACAATTCCTGGCTTAGGATACCTTATCCATCAGATGACTAGGGACTTCTTTATTTTTAAAATAATTTCAAGTGTACATATGTGTCAAGACATACGTGGAGGTCAGAGACCTGGATGTTGGTCCTTGCTTTCTACCTTAAGATAGCATTGTCTGTCTTTTGTTCAACACCAGGTTAGCTGGCCCATGAGCTTCTGGGCAGTCTCCTGCCTCTGCCTTCCATTTCACCATGGGATTCTAGGATTACAGACACACAGGGCTGTAATTTGTGTTCTGGGGATCCAAACTCAGGTTTCCACTTTACTCACAGAGCCATTTTCCAGGCTCCATTTTGCTTTCATCACCCTATTTTTATGTCCCCTTAGCTCAGTCTCTGATATAGTCATACTGATAGCTTTCGACATAGAAATGAAGGGGTTAATTTAGAATGATTTTTGCTGCAAATCAGTAGATTCCTGTGTGCTCACAAAATTCTCACCCACTTTCTTATTTTTAGTTAAAATTTACGTGTGTGTGTGGGGGGGCGTTTGTGTCCTTCTACACATATGCATGTGTGGATGTTGAGGCCAGGGTAGAACATCAGTTACCCTGCTCTGTCACCCTCCATCTCATTCCATTGAAACAGGGTCTTTCATTGAACCTGGAGCTGGGCAGCATCCTCCTGTCTCTGTACCTTACAAGTGCTTTGGAACATAGCCAGCTTTTTTTTTTTTAATGTGGATTCTAGGGATGTGGACTCAGGTCCTCATGCTTGTGCAGCAAGCACTCTTACTCACTGAGCCGTACCCCCAGTTCTTCAGCCCGATTTATTTATTTATTATTTATGTATTTATTTCTGTTTTATGTGTGTGAACACTTGCGTGCTGATTGCTTCAAAGTCACTTACAGTGACAGACAGCCTACATCAGCTGACTTCAGATCTTAGACTCCCATAATTCCGAGTCTGCATCTCAGGAGCCAGTGTGACAAAGGAAAGAAATGGGCACATGCACATTCAAAAGCCTTTCCTCGTCAGCTCTGTGAACAGAAGCCGGCTCTTAGATTTCAGGCATAGCTGGGTGGCTGTGCGTTGTTGGTGAGGACAGAGCAGCCGCAGAGGGAAAGGAGAACGTGTCAGGAAAGGAGCAGGGCCGATGACTGCAAGGCAGGCTGAGACTTGAGAGACAGTTTCGGGGGTGTTTGGGGAGCACTAGGCGTAAAATTCATAGTATGCCTGTGTTGTGACAGTAGGCAGAGGATGGGGAGAGGCTCTTGAGAAGTTTTATTTTTGTGATGAGTGACTGTTCCCCCAGTTCCTCGGGAAGACGTCTCTGTAAAGCTTTCTATCACTTTCCTGATTTCACTGAGGGCTGACTTGTCCTTTGGCTTCAGTTCCTCTGCAGTTGGCCCTGCTGAATGTTACCAGACTTATCCCATGAGCTTTCAATCCCCACCTCACTCTCCCATGTGCAGTTGTGTCAGGACGGGGAGGTCAACCTTGTCAGCAATGCCAAGAGGACTCTGGAGTAGGCAAATGGGTGGCTTCTCCCTCATCTACTTGGCTGTGTTGGTGGAGGCCAGTCTCAGATTGGCATTCTGATGAACTTCACTGTGAAAGTCCTAAGCTAGGGATTCTTGGTGCAAACCCTTTTGTCCCTCCATAACTGCCCAAAGACAACAGATACCCTTGCACTCACAGTGAGAAAATGGCATGGCTCCAAAGGCAGATTTGTGTTTTTCTACAAGCTTGCTGTAAGCATGGTCTTGTGACCTGATCCCACTGGTGTAGCAGTCTGGGCAGCTAAGGGGACGGAAATGTGCTGCCTTAGCTGAACCACAACCTTGTCCCAGGAGAGAAATCACAGTCTCTCCAGTCCTGGCTGGTTAGAGGAGACTGAGGCCAAGGGTAGTCAGCCTGCCTTTTAACTTGTCTGAACATCTGAGGGCTCAAGGACTGGTTTCGCCTACAATGAACAGTCTTAGTTCATGGGTAGTGGGAAGCTGACTGCTTACATGCCGATGTCCAGGAAGGACTTCTTGAGCTAATGGATAGAACAAGACACTGTAGTTTGAATAAAAGCAGAAGCAAATGCTCTTCTTTTTCTTTTTTTTTTGTGTATGTGTTTATGTTTGTGTGTGCATGCCTGGGTGTGAATGAGGACACGTATGTGCCACAGCGTGTGTGTGTAGGTCCTACGACAACCGTGAGTTGCTCCTCTCTTTGCCCTTTGTATGAAGTAGAGTCTCTGTTGTGTGTCACTGCGGACACCAGGCTAGCTGGCTGGCAAGCTTCTGGTGATTCTCCCATCGTGCACATACACTACCTTCACATCTGGCTTTATGTGGGCTTTGAGAGTTCAAGCTCAGGTCCTCATGCTAGTGACACAAGTATTTTACTCACTTAGGACCTTTTCCCAACTCCCAGAAGCAAAACAGTTTTTAAAAGTGAGTATTTATTTTAGTGTATTGTGTGTGTGCCTAAATGTATGTCTGTATGCTACATGCATCTGGAGCCTTCAGAAGTCAGCAGAAGCATCAGCTCCCCTGGGACCCAAGGTAGAGATGGTGGATGGTAGTGAGCTGTCAAGTGGTGCTGGGAACTGAACCTAGGACCGCTGTAAGAGCAGTAGGCGCTCTAACCGCTTCACCATCTCTCAGCCCCCACTTTTATCTCTTGCACTGGTGCTATTTTCTGTGAAAATATGAAGGATTTATACCTCTAAATGTGTACATTAGCTAAAATACAGGCTAGTGCTTAAGCAGCCCTATAATTTGGGGGCATCTTTTCAGAGTTCCGTCCTTTGACGTTTACAGCTTGATTCTCCCTGAAACAGCTGCCCTCATTTGGATAACCAGGCTTTGGTATTGTGGGTTTTCAGGAAGTTATCTACCAGGCATGGGGATGCACACCTGCAATCCCAGAACGTGGGAGACAGATTTGAGCTTGGCACTAGCCTGAGCTACTTAGTGAGGCCTTGTTTCAAATGTGAAACAAACAAGCAAACAACCCAAAAAAAGCTCATCTGCCTTACTTAGAATATAATATTTTGAGTATTCATTTTGTATCAGATGAGGCTCTGGGTTGCAAGCAACAGTTTGAAAAGCCAAGTGGTTCATAAACACAGTAGCGTAAAGTGCCTAACAAACAGTAGGAATTCATTTCTCCCAGTTTCGGAGAGTGAGGAATACAAGAGTAAGACTAGCCAAGACTAGGGCATGTTAGTCATCTGGCAAGGACTCATTTCATGGCCCACCTTTGTTCTTCCTTATACATTAGGAGGGGTAATGGGTCTCTCTTAGACCTTTTATTCTTTTTTAATAAGGGTGCCAGTCATGTTCATAAAGGATTCCCCCCACTCCCCTACTCCCCCATAAAACCTCATACATCCCCACATGCTACACTTTTTTGTTTTGTTTTGTTTTGTTTGAGACAGAGTTTCTCTGTATAGTTTTGGAGCCTGTCCCAGAACTTGCTCTTTAGATCAGGCTGACCTTGAACTCACAGAGATTCGCCTGCCTCTGCCTCCTGAGTGCTGGGATTAAAGGCATGCACCACTACTGTCCAGCCTCGTGTTTCACTTTCTAATACCAACACTTTGGGGGTGGGGTAGGATTTCAGTGTAGGTTTTGGATGATGTAAATACTCATTTTAAGTCATAATAAAATTTAATTCAATGGTTCATGTGGCTCAAAAGATGATTGGTCCTCTTTTAGCAAGGCGTGGTTGTCTTGAAGGTCCATATTTTTCTACCTCTTAGCTCTGCTTTTTTTCAGGTTGGCCATAATTCTGTCCATGTCGGCACTCTGACTGTCAGCACAGAGCTACAAAGTTATGAGTTATTGCAGGGGTTTAAATATCTGACATCTTCTGAGTCCATATGTAATCCATAGTTACTTTGTGTATTTGCATGTATACATATGTACATATTTGTTTGCAAAATTCTGTACACATTTGTGCATGTGTGCATGATGGCCAGAGGTTGATACTGGCTGTCTTCCTCAGCTGGACTCCACCTTAGCTTTAGGATAGGTCCTGTCACTGGATCTGGAGCTCATCAGTTAGGCCAGGTTGATTGGTCAGGAAGCCACAGCAATCCTTGGATCTCCAACTTCCTAGTGTTGAGATTACAAGCAAGTGTTGCTGTACGTGGCTTTCTATGTGTGATCCAGACTTAGGTCCTCAGGCTTGCACAGAATGAGCCATTTCCTCCATCCACAATGAAGTTATTATATGATTATTTAAAGAGCTAATAAAAGACATGTTCTTCCCAGGTTCAAAACTGTGTGGTGGAATCAGACCTGGTTCTATCACTTCTTAAGTTACATGTGCATCAGAATGTTTATAATACTTGATCATAGAGTGTCAGAGATTGAAGATATTCTGGTGTACATAAAACCTCTAATAGCTTGTCTGCCATGTAGAACCACACAATAAATGACAGATATTTGTTTAATAGGAGTTTGAGGCATCTACCAGCCATAGCAATGCATACCTGTAATCTCGGGTTTGAACGAAAAGGTAAATTAAGACATGGGAAATGGCAAGAAAAGGGAATGGATGGGAACTAAAGGGAAAACTTGGGAAGTATGTGTGTGTAGTATGTGCCTCTTAACACCTATGTCAGAACCGTGATTAGAAATAGAAGAACCAAGACACCATTTGTAGACTGTCAAACCAAGCAGGGGTTCTGTGTGGGGGGGACAGGGCTTGCTGCTTCAGACATGCCTCGTCCTGAAAGTGTTCTTGTAGAAATGCATTATTTTCACTAGTGCTTGCCTCACTGGCTCACGTTGTTTCTAAAGTCAGAGACGGACTTATTGGTGCCCCCAGGAAATATTTCTTCTATGAGGTGAGTTTTATAATTCAGAGCTAATTTAATAGGCAAGGCAGGGGCTTAAGATGAGTGATTATGATTCATATTAAAAAGGAAAACTAAACTAGTGTGATTATTTTTCCTCTGATTAAAACTAGCTTTTGAGAAGAACAGTAATAAGACTTTAAAATCAACTTTTTACTTTTTACATATGGAATGTATTAACTCAACCAATTACATATTACATAATACTCGCTGGGTCCCAGGCATGCTGCTAAATGCTGGGTTTATAAAGATGGATAGTCACTGCTCTGTCGGAACCTGAGTTTGGTCACTGTAATGCAGTGAGATCTGGGTGTGAAGTTTGTTCAGGTTCGGTGGGCAGTGGGTGTGGCTGGGTGGGCTGTAGCTCTGGAGTGTGGGGAAGTTTGTTCAGGTTCGGTGGGCCATTGTAGGCAGTGGGTGAGGATGGATGGGTTGTAGCTGTGAAGTCTGGGGAACTTTTAAAGTGGTGATAAAATTTGCTTGCAGAATTGAAGGAAGAGTATGAATTTACAAGAATCTGAAAGGTATAGGTGTGTGTGTGTTTCAGAAAGAAATGCATCTGCAAAGTCCTGGGGGCCATGGATGTCAGCACAATATTTCCTGGTGAATGAAAAAGATGAAACACTTAAGGGCATCACCTAAGTGTTCGCTGGGACTGCTCCAAGAGGTGTTCAATTGCGTATGCTTACTGGAGTTAACATTTCAAGATCTCGCCTAAGGTGTCTAGTTTTGAAAGTCATCGGGGAGAAAAGGTATGGTGCCTGCATGGTTACCCTTCCCAACACTCCTTGAGGACTTCACAGATGAGGAACTTGACTGCTCAGAGGTTTAATTAACTTCCCAAATTCTATAGGGAAAAAGCTAAATTGAGATTTGGATTGGCATCTGCCTCATCCTCAAACCCACGTTATACCATACTTATCATTTTCTCTTTCTCTGATGACTCAGGACTTCAGTTCACCTGATGGTATTTCTGGGTAGGAGGTATCTGGTAACCACAGGAACAGGACTCTGAGAACACAGGCCAGAGGCAGTGCCTGGGCTCATGGTTCTTCTTAGGGATTCATGACAGTCCTGAGCCCAGGCTCCATGACTGAGAGTCTGCCTTCTTAAGGAGCATATAGGGTACCTCTGATGTAAGTGTATTCTGTTTATATTTGAATTAAATTACCATGTGTGGAATTCTTATGTGGCTATGGGGACTTCCCTTCCACCTCTGGGGGGCAGCCAAGGGGAATATCAAGAGCTGATATGTCTGTGAGTCTCCTGGACAACCTGTGCCAATAACTCAAAAGAAGGCTTCTGGTGCCTGGTGTCTTGTTTTCTTTGTGTGTTTGTTTTTAGGTGGTCTTTGGCTCTTGGAGAGAGCATTGCCAGCAGAGGTGAGAAATTTTCTAGTTTTTCTTTTTTTAATGTGGGTGCTGGGGTTCTGAACTGGAACACGGGCTGTCAGGCTTGTACAGCAGGTGTTTCAACAATGGCGCTGTCTCCTCAGCTGTCGCCTTCCTTTTGGTGTTGTTTCAGAGAACTCTGTGAGCCTCATCCACACTCTGCTTTTCCCAGCATTGTGGAGGGTCCTGATGGATAGAGCAAAGGCTCACACTGGGGAATCATCCTCTAGCTGGCTCCCAGCCTTTCTTGAGTCCTCTGGGGAAACTTCCTCCCTGGGTATCCCCAGATCTATGCTTCTTTCCTAATGCTGTCCTATTGGCTTCTCTTGCCACCTTACTTTTCTAAAAACAGAAATTCCCCTTTAGCTTGCTTTGGTTCAGTTCTCCTTGTTTCTGTCATCTTAATAACTGGGGTAACTGCTGTCTAGTCATGACAGCCCAGCTGGGCAGTTACTTTTTGCCCCAGTGAGAGAAACTAACCTTCTCAGCATGCTGGATTTTTTTTCTTTGCACAAAGCCACCCCATCTCCAAAGGCAGCCCACCTGAGCTCCATCCCCAGGACCCACAAGGTAGAGAACTAATTCCCGTAGATTGTCCTTCGGCTCTCACATGTATGTGTACTGCGGCACATACGTGTCCATATATGTGTGTACACATGTGTACTGTGGCACATACGTGTCCATATATTTGTGTGCACACGTGTACTGCGGCACATACGTGTCCATATATGTGTGT
>NW_004949264.1:202241-210828 GCF_000317375.1 Microtus ochrogaster | reverse complement strand
ATACATGTCCATATATGTGTGTGCACATGTGTACTGAGCACATACATGTCCATATATGTGTGTGCACACGTGTACTGAGCATATACATGTCCACATATGTGTGTGCACCTGTGTACGCACTGTCCCTCCAACATAGATGTAATACATTTTTTTAAATTTTTTAAAATTTGTTTATTTATTAAAGATTTCTGCCTCCTCCCCACCACCACCTCCCATTTCCCTCCCCCTCCCCTGATCAAGTCCCCCTCCCTCATCAGCTCGAAGAGCAATCAGGGTTCCCTGACCTGTGGGAAGTCCAAGGACCACCCACCTCCATCCAGGTCTAGTAAGGTGAGCATCCAAACTGCCTAGGCTCCCACAAAGCCAGTACGTGCAGTAGGATCAAAAACCCATTGCCATTGTTCTTGAGTTCTCAGTAGTCCTCATTGTCTGCTATGTTCAGCAAGTTCGGTTTTATCCCATACTTTTTTAGACCCAGGCCAGCTGGCCTTGGTGGGTTCCCGATAGAACATCCCCATTGTCTCAGTGTGTGGGTGCACCCCTCGTGGTCCTGAGTTCCTTGTTCGTGCTCTCTCTCCTTCTGCTCCTGATTTGGACCATGAGATTTCTGTCCGGTGCTCCAATGTGGGTCTCTGTCTCTGTCTCCTTTCATCGCCTGATGAAGGTTAATATTCAGGAGGATGCCTATATGTTTTTCTTTGGGTTCACCTTCTTATTTAGCTTCTCTAGGATCACGAATTATAGGCTCAATGTCCTTTATTTATGGCTAGAAACCAAATATCAGTGAGTACATCCCATGTTCCTCTTTTTGGGTCTGGCTTACCTCACTCAGGATAGTGTTTTCTATTTCCATCCATTTGTATGCAAAATTCACAAAGTCCTTGTTTTTTACTGCTGAGTAGTACTCTAATATGTATATATTCCATACTTTCTTCATCCATTCTTCCATTGAAGGGCATCTAGGTTGTTTCCAGGTTCTGGCTATTACAAACAATGCTGCTATGAACTTAGTTGAGCATATACTTTTGTTGTATGATAGGGCCTCTCTTGGGTATATTCCCAAGAGTGGTATTGCTGGATCCAGGGGTAGGTTGATCCCGAATTTACTGAGAAACCGCCACACTGCTTTCCAGAGTGGTTGCACAAATTCGCATTCCCACCAGCAATGGATGAGTGTATCCCTTTCTCCAGAACCTTTCCAGCAAAGGCTATCATTGGTGTTTTTTATTTTAGCCATTCTGACAGGTGTAAGATGGTATCTTAAAGTTATCTTGATTTGCATTTTTAAGGACATGCTAGTAATGGATTTCCTCCTGGATTTCTGCCTTGGTCTGGATACTTAGATTTTAGAGTTAGAATTCTGGGTTCAGATCCTACATATTGCCTGTGAAATTGGACAAGTTTTAAAACCCTTTTAAGCCCTCATTTCTCATCTATAAAATGAAGAACATAAGATACTCCTGAAATATAAATAAGTGAATTCTTGAAGTGAGAGCTGATGCAGGGATTGCTTGTAGACAGGTATTTTCCAGGTTCAGTTTCTAGCCATCTTGAGAGGCTCAGTGAGTCTACTGCAGCCAGAAGGAAACTCTGCCTTAAACTGTCATAACCCCCATGTCTCAGATTCTTGCTTAATTATTTTCTTTAACGTTTAACATTGAGTTGTTGTTGCTCTAGGTGCCCATGTCTTTATCTGTGGTCTCCAGTCTACAGAAAGGTCCTAGGATACAGAACGTGTAGACTTTAGCTTTTTATTCAGTTGTCTGGTTTAGGGGTGCACTGAGATAAATGGGCAGTACCTGCACTGCAAACGAGAACAAATGATTGGCTTTGACTCTGTTTTCCTGATGATTCTCAGCCCTGGATATTTAGTGGGATCACTTAGAGAGCTTAAAAACAAACATTGCTACCTTCTGGGGAAGTTGAATCCAGATCTTGGTGGATGGTGCCCATGCACAGGACTCAGAAAAACCCACCAGGTGGTGTTATTGTACATCAAGGCCCTGTCCAGTTGGGAAAGGGGATTTAGTTTGAATTACCTGTTCAGACTGATTTTCTGGGAGGGCTGGCTGTGATGTTTAGTAGGAGTTAACTTTTGAAGAGCACAGGGATGCTACAAAAGAGACAGTTATTTGTCAGAATGCCTGCCACCCACTCAAGCCAGGCTGCTCCCTGGCAGTCACGTGCTCTAGGTCACTGGTGCCATCGCAGAGTTCCCCAGGGCCCTAAAGTATTTATAACACTTACAGTGTTTCTGCAAGGTGAGCTTCGCTTCTCGATGCCAGAGTTGGCTGCTGTAAGGGGCAGCCTGTGTTAGCTGTGCAGGCTGCTGGGGAAATACTTTCAGGCTGAAAGAAAGAGAAAATCATGTCCTTCCTAGGGAATCAAATGTAACAGCCCTGGGGAGGATACTTACTAGGGAGACCTCCTTCTTATTGTCTGTGGTCTTTGTCAGATTAATTAATGCTATTTAAAAGCAGATTATAAAGATACAATCCACAAACCATGAACATCGTCTGTCATACCTAATTGAGTTTTAGCAAATCTCCAGAGCTGTGCAGTGTTAAAGCATTGCCACAGTTGTGTTTAGAACATTTCTGTCACCTTTAAGGATCTCTGTGCCTGCTGGCAGTCGATGCCTGTTTGAGCCCCAAATTCAGAGGCACTGGAATTGGCGTGGTTTCTATTTGGTTTTTGTCTTTTTAATGACACTTCATATAAATGGAAGCATACACTACTACTCCTTTGTGTCTGGCTCATTCGCTTACACAGTTTCTGGCATCCTTGAAGCATGTACTAGTAATCTGCTTTTATTGTCCCTTCCTCCCTCTTCTCTCCTTCCCCTCATTGTTCTTTCTTTCATCTGAGTAGCATTTACTGTGCTTTTTTTATTTATCCGTCCATTAGCCGATGGGCACTTAGATTGTTTTCACTTTATGCACATTATAAATAATTCTGGTTTGAATATTATATATAGCTTTAAAAAGGTTTTACTAATATATATCGGTTATGTGTAGAATGGGTCTCGTGGCATATTTCTACAGGTATATACTGTATTGTGATCTAATTCTTCCACTATCCCCCCACCTTCTACTGATCTTCTTTCCAACCAATCCTCCTTCTCCTTTTATGTCTAGTAAGAAGACCCTGAACTACTTTCCAGAGCATTCTCTATCCCTCTCTCTCCACAGCCTCACCAACACTCGCCCTTGCCTGAGGCTCTGATGCTGGCAGATGAGATGGCATCTCACTCAGTTACCTTTGTATTTTTTAATGATTACTCATGTGAGCATCTTCTCTTATATCCACTTGTCATTCGTGTATCTTATTTGGCTAAATGTCCTTTAAATCTTTTAAATAACTTTATTTTATTTTATGAGTTTGTGTGGTCCTGAATGTGTGTATGTGTGTCACATTGGTTCAGGTGCAGCAGAGGTCAGAAGAGGTTATTGGATCCTTAGAACTGGATTTATAGGTAATTGTAAGCCACCATGTGGGTGTTGGGAACTGAACTCAAGTCCTCTGCAAGACCATCAAGTGTTCTTAACCACTGAGCCATCTCTTCTAGCCCCTCTTTAAGTCTTTTAAAATAATTTTACAAGTTCATTTGGTGAGTTGTATTTTGCTTAGCCTCTGGGGACTTGATCTGCCCCAGATAGTGAGGAAATGAAGGAAAGACAAGAACAAACAGACATCTAGAAGTAGCTGGATCAGACAAACGGGGCTCTTGGAGAAATCGAAGCACCCCCAAAACCTCAGCATGTTTATTATGTACCGTTGAGCAGAGAGGTGGGGTTATTGCATTTAGGTAAACAAGGAGTCAGGGTTTATGCTGTACAACTGGTTCGGGGAAGCCGATTTGGCTTATTTCAGTAGAAGCAGTTTCTGTAGGGGAGTGGTCTTCAGGATGTAAGTATCCCGACGGAGATAGCTATGATGAACATTTTCTGTACACAATATCAATATTCACACTCGGACAAGAAGGAAGGCTTTGATATTTCCTCTCATCTAGCCTGAAGAAAGCTTTGCCATTTTCCAGTGGGTCTGAGTCTAGGGTCCTTGACATGGTTGTCCCCATGCATGCGTTCACTTGGGACCTCAGCCACTCAAGGCTTCCTCTGTCCCCCACAGTTCTTTATATTTAGTTCCTTACTAGACATGTGACTTGCAGATAATACTTTCTCTGTGCCTAGTCCTTTTGCTTGATTATTGATGCTTTTTGAAGCATGAGTGGCCACTTTGGCCGAAGAGAACTCTACCACATTTCCCCTTTTTGAATCATGCTTCAGATATCACCTGCAAAACACTTGTTTCCTCAGGATCATGAAGGTTTTTCTCCTAGATTTTCTTTGAAAACTTTTATAGTTTTAGCCTCTGTATTTTGGTGTGGCATTAATTCCAAGTTATTTTTTTCTATTTGATGTAAATATGGTTCTCAGTTTTATATATATGTATATCTGATTTTTTTCCAGTACTTCCTTTTTCAAAAGTGCTTACTTTTTCCTCTTTTGAATTGCTTGAGACTTTTGCTGAGAATACTTTGACCTTAAAGATAAGGGATTGTTTTGGAATTTCACTCTTGTTCCATCAGTATCTGTGCAGAGTCTCTTTATGGTTTAGTGGAAAGGACATTGTCTTCATTATGTAGCTTTGTGGGATATTTTGCAGTTACCATGTGTAGGTTTGGTGGGGGAGATTGCTCAGTTGGCAGAGTGCTTGCCTTAAAAATATGGGGATCTGAGCTCATTTTCAAGAAGGCATATGTAAAAATAAAGGCCAGTTGTGGTTGCACACCTGCCATCCTGGTGTGGTGGCAGACAGGTTTGTGGACCTCTGGACAGCCAGCCACATTTACTTGGTAAGTTCCAAGCCAGTGAGATATCCCGTCTTAAAAACAACCAAATGAAAACTCAAGATGGGCAGTGCCTGAGTAGGGTGCCAGGTTGTTGTGCCTTGGCTCTCACATGGGCACATACAGGGAGAGACGGCGGGGGAGGAGAGTGTTTAGGATATTTTTCATCTTTTACATCTCTGTGCAAACACTAGTATCAACTTCCTAACTTCTGCAAAATAAATTACTTTATTTGAGATGGGTGTGTTGTTTCAATTTGGGGAAGCAATTTCCATGGGAACAATATTGAACTTCCACAGAATCAAGATGGGGGTCCTCTTTATTCATTCAGGTCTTTCTTAATTCCCTCAGTAATGACTTGTAGCTTTTGGTGTATAAACTTTGCAATCAATGCCTTTTCGAGAGTTTGCACAGTTCTACCAGGAGAGAGTTTTTGTTTGTTTGTTTGGTTGGTTGGTTAGTTGGTTGCGTTTGTTTTCTTTGTGTGTGTGTTTCTCTAAGAATCTCCCTGAAGGCCACTGATATAGCTATGGGACATTGCAGCTAGGAGCTGGAAGGCAGCATGACAAGTGGAAAAAGTTGGTGGCCTGGGGTCCGAGGGTCAGTTCTGATCTTCTGCTGGCCACTCGCCTGTCTCTGAAGTGAGTGTACTGTAACTTACATAATTTCTTTTTTTTGTTGTTGTTTTGTTTTTTTTGTTTTTTGTTTGTTTTCTTTTAAATTTATTTATTTATTAAGGATTTCTGCCTCCTCCCCGCCACCGCCTCCCATTTCCCTCCCCCTCCCCCGATCAAGTCCCTCTCCCTCATCAGCTTGAAGAGCAATCAGGGTTCCCTGACCTGTGGGAAGTCTAAGGACCGCCCACCTCCATCCAACCCAGCAATACCACTCTTGGGAATATACCCAAGAGAGGCCCTATCATACAACAAAAGTATATGCTCAACTATGTTATAGCAGCATTGTTTGTAATAGCCAGAACCTGGAAACAACCTAGATGCCCTTCAATGGAAGAATGGATGAAGAAAGTATGGAATATATACATATTAGAGTATTACTCAGCAGTAACTTACGTAATTTCATGGTTATGCTATTAGAGGTAATATATGGAAAGGACAGAAATTGAGTAGTCACAGTTTCGTAACGGTATGGCTGGCACCTGTGGTGACTGTCCCTCAGCAGGTGAGACATTGAAAGGAGAGGTGGCAGTGAGGGGAGGTGCTGTTTCCGGGTCTTCATCCTGGCCCTGGAATCCCTCTGCAGATCAAGGCAAGTAGCTTACCACCCACAATGGAAAAGTGAGCGTTCTCCCTCAGTTATCTCCAGACAAGTCACCAATGGAGCTATCATCCATGTTTCCTACCGAGAAAACTGGCATTTAGAGAGATAAAGGTCCCAGAGTCAGAGAGCTGGGAATGGCAGAGCAGAATTTAAACCCTCACTTGTCTAATTTTAAAGCTTATGCCTTTCCTGGTGTCTCTGGAGCTTAGGTAAGAAATCCAAGGGAGAATCATGACGAGCTATGACCACTGAGCAGATAAAAGAAAGTCACTTAGGCACGTGGCTATAGAGAAGGAGACAGAGTGCAATCTTTGTTTCTAGTTTTTGATGGCACGTGGTTGAGCACCAGACTTGAAGTTGTGAGGCCTCCTGCCTCTTTGTATGTGGGAGGAAGGTGGAGCTCACACAGGTGAAGTTTTGATATGGCTGTTCATGTCCTCCTGCTAGTTGCTTTGAACTTGCTGCGTGGTATCAAAGTTCTCCAGGTTTTTCATTTGTTTTTGTTTTTTTTTTCCTACATGTGTGGGAGACCTATATTTGGTTTTTAGAAAATCCTTCAACTTGGCAATTTGGAGGTTATATGCGTCAGAATTAGATGGAGTTCTGTTCTGGTTCCATTATTTGCTAGCTTTGCGATCTCAGGACCTGTATTAAGTGTATTTGAGCCTTAGTTTGTCATGTTCAGTGGTAGACATAATTGATTAAAATGAGATGGTTTCTTGAAAATGCATATTAGGGCTAGATTTACAGTAGATCTGGTTAAATATCTTTTCTCTCTTCTACGGAAGCTTTATAAATAGCTAGATTTAGCTTTAAGGAAATCTCACTGTGGGGGAGTATACTAGTCAGTCAGCCTTAGTTGTCAAGTTGACACAATCTAGAGTCATTTCAAGTGCCTAGACCAGAAAGATCCAGCCCACGGTGGGCAGCACCACCTCTAAACAGGTAGTCCTGGTTATATAAGAAGGCTAAGCAGAAGCCTAGGTGTAGGCCAGTGCCGTTCACGTCCTCTGTGGTTCCTGCTCTGCATCCTTGGTTATACGGGAGTTCCTTACTTGAAAGTAATGCTTGAATAGTTATCAGTCCTGCCTTGACCTTCCCTTCACTAAGCTGCTTTTGGCCAAAGGGTTTGATCACAGCAACAGAGAGGAAACTAGACCAGACCAGTCCAGTTCCAGAGGCTACAAGACACTCGGATTCATTTCTTGCTCAAGTCTCCTAGGAGCTGCATGGCAGTGGCAAGGGTGGCATCTGCTGGGTTGGGTTCTGATCTTTGTGTCTTTTCCTTCCAGGACCTCAGATGAAGGGATGGTTCTGATCTTTGTGTCTTTTCCTTCCAGGACCTCAGATGAAGGGATTTGCTGTTCTTAGATGAAAGCAGTCATTTTAGAGAGCTGGAGCCCTTGCGTATGAGTGCATATGAACTTCCTGCTTGGCCAAGGTGTGTACCACATAGCACAACCATGGTTACCTGGACAACCTCTAACTTCACATTGTCAAGGAAGTGTCCTTTGCCTAAAGGAAGTGTGGAACTTTGTAAATGGATAAGGCAATCTATCTTATCAACTAAGAATTTTTAATAAAGGCATTTATTTCTTGGTAAGCAAGGGTTAATCATGTATATAAAATATTTTAATCTTTTCTTTTTTTCTTGGTCTACTGCAAATGGTTGGATTCCAGCTTTTCTTATTTAAAATGGGCTGATGAAAGATAATTTGTTAATGGGTAAAAAAGTTGACTATTTTTCTTCTCACCTCTTATTCTCAGTTACTTGCTATCCATCCTTCACCTGCTTAAATGCTGGTGTGCTCCAGGCTTTCCTGGGCACCTTCCTGTCCTTCTCTGCTCTTTTCAACGGATGATCTCCTAGGGAACTGTGGCTGCCCTTAAGTCTCTTCTAATGATTATTTTTATTAAAAAATTATTTTTATTTTATGTTCACTGGTGTCTTGCCTATATGCATTTCTGTGTGAGGTGTCAGAAGTCCTGTAACTGGAGCTACAGACAGGTGTGAGCCACCATGTGGTTGCTGGGAATTGAACTTGGAACCTCTGGAAGAGCAACCAGTGCTCTTAGCTGTTGAGCCATCTCTCCAGACTCTAGAATTCTAGTTTTGGAATCTTTGAGATGCCTGTTAGTCAGGTAGTTGGATATGTGAATCTGAAGTTTAGAAGAGTTCCTCATGTATAAATGTGGAAGCTGTTGCCAGAGAAATAATATTTAAAGCCATGAGTAAAAAACACTCAATAATAAAGAAAGCTACTAGGAACTGAGCTGTAGTCCATTCTGCCTTAAAAGTAGACCAGGAGGTAAGTTTAGAATGAGAAAATTAACCAGTGAGGTGGGTGAGAACTGTGAGGGCCTGTGTTCTAGACTCTAGTAGTGAACGGTGAGGGTCTGTGTTCTAGACTCTAGTAGTGAACTGTGAGGGTCTGTGTTCTAGACTCTAGTAGTGAA
>NW_004949264.1:194712-202071 GCF_000317375.1 Microtus ochrogaster | reverse complement strand
GTGAGGGTCTGTGTTCTAGACTCTAGTAGTGAACGGTGAGGGTCTGTGTTCTAGACTCTAGTTGCGACAATACGATAAACTAAGGAGATGTGGTGCAATGGGAGGGCCCGTGAGACAAAGACTCATGATTCTTTCCCAGGATCTTCATGTCGTCCTTTTGTTCCCAAGTCCTTTGGAAGGGTGCCCAGTCCTCTAACTGCTGAGCCATCTCTCCAGTCCTCTCTGACGATTCTCATTTCACATTTTCAGCTCAGATGACATAGAATCCCAGAGCATGCAACCAGCCGTCTACCTGATGGCTCTCCCATGATATCCCTCTATGTCTGAGTATAATAAAGCACCAATTCTGACCGCCCTCAGTTTCTTCTAGGACCAGACCCAGTCAGTAGTACACACAGGACACCTAGGTCTCATTTCCTCTCTTCCCTTATGGCTTGCTTTATCTTTAAACTTTTTAAAATTTATTTTTACTTTATGTGTATGGGTATTTTGTCTGTCTGTGTGTCACGTGTGCAGGGTCTGTGGAGGCCAGAGGAGGGTTTGTTTCCACTGGAACTGGAGTTATAGAACTGTGGATTGTAAGACTCCACGTGGTGCTTAGAGCAGAAGCCAGGTCCTCTAGAAAAGCCAGCAGTTACACGTTGTAACTGCTGAGCCGTGTTTCCAGTTCCCCTCCATACTTCCTTTCCACAACCATCTGTGGACCCTTCCCCTCTCCAGGGCCTCATCAGTTTGCCACTTCTCTGTCCCTATTGCTGCCACCAAACTATGATCTTTTCATTTGGATTCTTGGACTATCCCTCCTGTGCCTTCTTACACCAGCTTTCCCATTGAATTGTGGAGGTGTGTGTGTGTGTGTGTGTGTGTGTGTGTAATACCTCTACCACACACACACACACACACACACACACACACACACACACACACACACAGCCATAATTTAAAAACTTAAACTTGTCAACATCTCATCTTAGCCTAAACTTTTCAATGACTTCCCACAGTTTTTAGGGTAGAAACCAAATCTTTTTCATGATATGATCTGGTATTTTTCTGTCTTTCATTTTGTATGATTGTCTCACTGCCTATGTTATAGCTACAATCTTCTCTTCTCTCAAACCCTTGAGTGTGTCATGATCCTCCCCATGCCTATACCTTAGAGTTTTGCACATGATTCCCTCTGTTTGGAAAGTTCTTACCCTGATCTCCATCCTTGAAGCTTTAGCTCAGCTGTCTCCTTCCCGGTGAAGCCCTCTCTTCCTTCTCTAGACTGGAAGAATTATTTTTTTCTTTTTGTGGTCTGAAAAGATTATATACGATTATATACTAATAATGTTAATAATATGCAATGCATATTATGTTAGCATTTTCTTATGTGACTCTTCATCTGGGCTGCAAGGTCACAGAGAAGGTTCTGTCTCATTTCCCAATTTTTAAAAACGTCAGTAAAAAGTTTTAGGTTAGCATATAGTCATTGTATAAATTTATGGGGTACAGTATGATAGTTCAATAAATATTTTAAACGTATAATGATCCATTTAGGGTAACTGGCATATACATCATTTCAAACTCCTAATAAAAATGTTGAGTGTGTGTATGTATATATGCATGTGTATATATATATATATATGTTTATGTACTGGCCCATGGAAGGCAGAGATTGACTCCTGTATCTTTTTCTATTAATTTCTACCCTGTTTATTTAGAGACAGGGTTGCTTGTTGTACCTGAACTGGGGCTCACCATTTCAGCTAGATTAGTTGGCCAGATAGCGTCTTGATCAGCTTGTCTTGACCCTGTTAGTGCTGAACACAGATGTGCACGTGTGTAATCCTTTTTACAAGGATGCTAAAGACCTAGATTCAGGGCCTTATGCTTGCATGTCAAGTACTTTACCCACTGGACCATCTCAGATCCTCAGTCTTATACAAAATGGTATAAAGACCCAGTTAAGACTTAGGAAAACCAAAGCTCTGAACTGGAAGAGCTCTTCCGGCCTGAATTTCTATTCACAGATGTGGAAGATGGGAGGCAGGAATGGTATCAGAGTTCTTGACCAAAGCTTTATCTAGAGGAGTGATGCGGTGCTCTGGCCTGATGTTCTGCAGCTGGCGAGTGTTAGCAAGCCTGATGCTTCCATGGTGCATACGAAGGAGGAAACTGGGATCTGGGGTGCTGAGAAGGCTCCTTATCTCCTCAAAGCCACCATTTTTGTTGAGGACCTACTTTTTGCCATGGATTATGCTTGTCCTTCACACAAAGAATCGGTCAGTTTCAACCTTACTGACTGAATTCAACCCATTTGCACAAAGGGGAAAGGAGTATGACAGAGACTCGCTCTCACACGGCTCCCGAGGAAATGTGCTGTTAGCAACGCTGCTGCTCACTGTGGTGAATGTCTTCCTGCTTGCATTGGGGAGGGATGAGGGGTTAAGACTAGATTAGCCTAAGGAGATTTTCATGGGGAACTGTAATCCCAGAGAAGCTTCTTAATGGGAGGCTCTCAGGGTTCAGTCAGTTGCTACAGGCAATTGTGTGCCACAATCTAGAGAGACAGGCAGGGAGCTGCTGGCATTGCCCTGGCCTTTGCCAGCTTCTGAAAAGGTAAATGAAGAAGAATTACAAGCCATCAGCAATTTCTGAGGGAGGATGGATCAAAGGCACAGGCCAGGTTTAGTGATTGTTAATTGGGAATGAGTCCAGAATCAGTAAAATGAGTCCAGGGAGTGGCATGCAATTAGTCACCAAGTTGTCTACCTGCATGCATTGTTCTTATAACTCAGTCTCTTGACCTAAATAATTGGTGTGCTTAAGAAGCCAACCAGTCCGCACTCTTTCATCATTTGGCTCTTGTCAGACACTTAGCTTTGCCCTACAATTTCCCCATATTTTCGGTGGTTCTTCAGTGCTATCAGACATGTTATTACCAGCGCTGATGACCAGAGTGCCATTTCCGCCATCTGGCTCCTTGAAAAGAATGCATAATCCTTCTAAAGTCTTAGTGATGATTTGTTTGACATTTTTCTAACATTAGTTTTTCAGGTGTTTTGCCCCAAATCTACAGGTTTTTAACTTGAATGTTAGGAGACAGCAGTTAGAAGTTAGATGGCGTTGAGAGTAGGATCTTACAAAATCAGATTTGGAAAACACAGTTCATTAATTTCTCTGACAAGGAAATCTTCTTGGGAGAGAGATGGGGAGAGAGAGGGAGAAGAAGGACAAGGGGAGGAAAAGGGGAGAAAAAAGGAGGGAGGAAGGGTGTGGATGTGCATTGCTGGTATAAAACGTATCAAACATGGTGTCAGGAAGACCTATATGACTATCTTTTCATTCTAAGTGCTCATCAGTTGAAATGGAATCTCTGTAGATCGTTTTCACTTGTCTCAGCTATAGTGTGTGTGTGGGAGGAGGGCTAATGTCTGTCCATCTGTAAGTCAACAAGGGGAGTTAACACTCTGCTCTGCTTCATTCCAAGATGCCACATTACAAAGATATTAGATTTCAAGGAATCAACATCCCATCAATCCATACAGTAAAATTTTGCTGACTTAATAGTACTAACTTGATACCTCTTTGTGTGTGTATGTGTGTGCACATGTGCATTTGTGTATGTGTGCATGCATGCAGGTATACATTCATGCTCAAGTGTGTGGAGAGAGCAGTTTAGGATTAGCAGACTAGCTGTGTGTTTTCCTCTGTCACTCTCTGCCCTTTTTTTCTAGAGGCAGAATCTGATAACCTGGAGTTTAGTGACTTTTTGCTCAGTTGGTTCCCTGCACTCTCCTGCAGTCCTGTTGTCCCTGCTTGCCTGCACCCTGTGCTGGGGTTGTAAGTATCTTTTTTATGTGGGTGCTGGGGATCCAAACTCAGGGCCTCTTGCTTATGTAGCAAGTATTCTTACCCACTGAGCTATCTTCTCAACACCAACACCTCTTGTTTTAATGTGAATTTCTTTGATTTCTAATGAGATTAAATACATCTTTGTGTGCTTGCTGTAAATTATCTTTTTCTATTCCTAGTCAATGTTTCTATAGAGTTCTCTATTTTCCTTTTGCTTTCCAGCAGTCTCTTGAACTTTCTGGACAACCTATGGATAATAATCTATAGGTTAGATTTAGAGGTGTTCTTGGAGCTATATGATTTCCCAATTACCTCATTCAAGGAGACTGAATCCAAACCCTGAAGCTCATATGCAGAAAAGCTGTGGCTTGAACTCAGAGCTCTTTTACCTTAGCTTATGAAGCAGAGACATTTTCACAAGACAGGGATTGCAGTGAGCAGAAAGCAGGAACGGCTGGGCATTGCTGATCCTACCATCTGTTATTCTTTCTAGGCAGAAGGGCCATTTGGACTGACCAGTTGGTTGGAGCCTACTATGGACCAAAAAAGCTCTTGAAGCCTGTGAGGCCTGAGTCTCATTACCCTCTCACATAAGCCTCAAAAACTGAAGAACGTCATAGAATGTGCATTGATGACTACCCCTTCCGAGGACCTAAAGGACTGAGACCTGAAGAGCCCTATGACAGACAGGTAAGGGCTTTACTTGCAGAAACACTTAAAGTTTCATAAACCTGCTTGATCAGCCTTCTGCCCACCGTCTTGTGAGTTTGCTTATCTTGGCAGCTACCAAACAGAACTGCTGGTGCTCCCCACACACCTGCCTTCGTTGTGCTTCCGAGCTTTCACTCTTACCATCCAACTGAAATGATTCCTCCTGCACAAAATTCTGTGATCTTTTCAAGATCTGTGCTAAACATGGCCTCCTATACAAAATACCCCATTGATTTTTCTGGGACTCCATTTCAGGGGCCAAGTGCCAGTGAAGTGCAGTGGATAGTGAGCATGGCATGCTACCTTCTGGAGTCATGATGGCTACCCCTGGGGAAGGTGGGTAAAGATACCTCTTGAAAGAAGACAGCTTTCTGAGCAGGTCATCTGTTCTTTTATTTTAAACAGTCATTGGTATGGTGTATCCATGCGCATCTTTAGAGAGCAGCAGCCATGCACCAGTAGTCATGAAAACAGCAGTCTTCTGTCCTGTGCTGTGCCTCCGCCCCCACGAGACAGACCCATGGCACTGACTCTTGATCCCTCCAGAAGACACACATTGCTCCTCTGTGACTTTTCAGCTTTAGATACTGTGTGTTGACTCCTCTGAGAGGGAACAGTTAGCTCCTGGGTCTTCCACACATCCTCTTGCTCATCCTCTTCCTCACATTGTATAGATTAGCCAGGTGTTCGTTTTTTATTTTTGCCTCTAGGGTGCTGGGAGACTCTGTCTCAGTGACTTGTGCTACCAGCTCCCTGGCAGTTGAAGTTTGAATCTTAGGCACCTTAGTTTTTCTAATCTTCCCTCCAATAATTCTACCTCATTTTCATGCTTAGCCTCCCATCACACTGTACTTCTGATCTTACTTCTAAAATTCTCCCAGTTCTCTTCGTCCCCACATCTACTTCCATTTTGCTGTGGAAGATGCACAATGCTGGTCTCACACCGTCTCCCTCAGGCTCCCTCAGGCCTCGCTCATCTCTTCTGTACCCAACAGGCAGGGTGAGTGGGAGTGACTCTCCCTCCCCCTCCTTCTCCTCTTCTTTTTGCACTGATGGGACAAACTCAGGACCTGAAGTCTGTCAAGCAAATGCTCCAGTCCAAGAATGAGCTATCCAAAGCAAAAATTCGTTAGCTATCATTTTTGTGAATAAAATTCTCAAGTGTATTTCGGGAGGAAATTCAAATTCCTTACCTTGGTGAGGTAGAGGCAGTTTTTGTTTGTTTTTTTGTCGCCATAGCTTTCATCTTCCTGGCCTATGCTTTCCCTCACAGTAAGGTTGGGGCAGCCATACACAAAAGCAGTTCCATTTCTTCTGCCAAGACTTTCTTGGTAGTCTAAATTTCTGAGGTCGTATTGATTAATAATTTGGTGCTGGGGGTGAATGTGACCAAAATATATGGTATGAAATTCTCAAAGGATTAATAAAAACACTGATAAATATCTTGAAGAAAACTATGTATAATCAGAGCCAGTCGGACTTCTGGCCTTGTTAGCTGTGTAACATTTAGCAAACACTTTTATCTCTTAAGTCTCAATTTCATACTCTAATTGAGTAATATTGACCTCATAAAATTCTAATGATTTAATAATTTGTGTACATGTCTATACACACACACTTAAAATAATTATGACTTCTAAAACTAATACATGTGAGATGTAATTACTGTTTTTATAAAAATGTTCCAAATGCCAGTGTGGTGTTCTGCACTGACTCATAGAACAGAAAAAGGGCATTAGGAGACTGGTAAACTCCAGATAAGCCTAGATTTTAATTAAAAGTGGTATTTCTGCTAGGTGGTGGTGGCAGACACCTTTAATCCCAGTACTTAGGTGGCAGAGGCAGGTGGATCTCTGTGAGTTCAAGACATGTCTGGTCTACAGAGCAAGTTCCAGAACAGTCAGAACCACACAGAGAAACCTTATCTCAAAAAAAAAAAAAACCAAGGCAAAACAAAACAAAAGAGTGATATTCCAATATGCTTGTTAGTTTTGACAAATATACCATTGTAATATGAG
This sequence comes from Microtus ochrogaster, assembly GCF_000317375.1. Taxonomy (NCBI): domain Eukaryota; kingdom Metazoa; phylum Chordata; class Mammalia; order Rodentia; family Cricetidae; genus Microtus; species Microtus ochrogaster. The sequence goes on along the minus strand of NW_004949264.1, from coordinate 195,505 downwards.
GTGACTTTAGCAGAAGCTGGATAAGGTACATGGAGACTTTCATTGCAAGTTGTCTGTAAGTCTGAAGTTATTCCACAACACAAGTAGATTTTTATGATTGACATTCATTTTATTTTCACAATTTCCCTGGATGACATAAACTGTGATTCATGTCATGTACAGAGAAAGAAACAGGCACCGTACAGAAGCGAGATAACCCATCCATGGTCACCCCTCACTTGAGGACCACACAGCCCGTTGCTGGGCTGGGCTTTGATGGAATGCAATGGCTGACACTGAGCCCCTGCTATGTAGGGGGCACCATCGTAGAGAAGAGAGGGTCATGAAAGAAGATGGTCTCTGCACTTCAGATCATTCTTATGAGCGGGAAGCCTGAATTTACATAGCAACTAAATACAAAACTGAACAGCGAGTGGACCTCAACCTCTCATTCAAGGCTTATGCTCTGAATCATTGCCCTAGACAAACTGGAGGAAAGTGCTAATCAGAGATTTCCAGGTAAGACTCGGTCTAGTGGGAGTTTAGGGACAGCTGCCTTCATGGACGGGGATTATCATCTGCACCATCGCCAGGAGTTTGGTTTGATCTGGGTAGCAAGCATAAAGAAACCTGGGTGTGTCTTCAGGCCTGCACTGAGCTGCCCTTCTTGTCTTCTCCTTTCCTTTCAAGAGTACAGTACTAAGAGCGGGAACACAGCCGTGTGCACTCCACTGCTGAGTGTGCAGCCCTGACAGAGGGACCACACCTGTGTGCACTCCACTGAGTGTGCAGCCCTGACAGAGGGACCACACCT
>NW_004949264.1:194278-194612 GCF_000317375.1 Microtus ochrogaster | reverse complement strand
CGTGCACAGCCCTGACAGAGGGACCACACCTGTGTGCACTCCACTGCTGAGTGTGCAGTCCTGACAGAGGGACCACACCTGTGTGCACTCCACTGGGTGTGCAGCCCTGACAGAGGGACCACACCTGTGTGCTCTCCACTGCGTGTGCAGCCCTGACAGAGGACCACACCTGTGTGCACTCCACTGCTGCGTGTGCAGTCCTGACAGAGGGACCACACCTGTGTGCACTCCACTGCTGCGTGTGCAGCCCTGACAGAGGACCACACCTGTGTGCTCTCCACTGAGTGTGCAGCCCTGACAGAGGACCACACCTGTGTGCACTCCATTGAGTGTG
>NW_004949264.1:167018-194113 GCF_000317375.1 Microtus ochrogaster | reverse complement strand
TGAGTGTGCAGCCCTGACAGAGGACCACACCTGTGTGCACTCCATTGAGTGTGCAGCCCTGACAGAGGGACCACACCTGTGTGCTCTGCTCTGCCGAGCACTTCAGGGAGGACAGCAGCTCATGGAACACAGAGACACAGAGGCACAGGACATCAGTTTTGGTGTCAGGCAGCCAACAGTTCAACACTCGCTCTGCTTCTTACCACACTCCTGCAAACTAGAGTTTGTTACTGTGTGGCCGAGTACCTTAGAAATACAAGGGTCACATTAACCGCTTGACCCCGCTGTTGGGAGAATTAACCTAGTAGGTGAAATTGTGTACAGAGCTGGTTAAGTGCTAGGCATTTGATAAGGATTCTGTTGCTAGTGACACCCAGTGTCTCTCGTACCTCTGTTTAGCCAAGGCATTGTAACATGTAATTATACCTAACTATGTTAGATGATAAACCTGTGCTTATATTGTTAAGTGTTTGTGGACAGTGGTCAGGTTCCCACTGGTAGGCTATACTAATGTCTGATCATTGCGATAATTATGAGATGGTTGGTATGTGAAGATAACTCATGGCCACATAGTACTTTTGACTTCCCTGCAGATTGTTTGCTCTTTGAGAAAGATTTTACCTTAGATTTTTCAACTCTCTCGGGCATTTACTTTTGAGACATAGTAATTCAATAAAAGTCTACTTGCTTTTAGGGTGGACTTCCTTGGCATTTAGATGAATCCAACAACTTTTCTGGACTTTGTTTGTCTGCTGAGCTCAAGGAAGTAGGTGTGGGCTGGTGGAGCAGGAAGGGACCAGCCTCAGAAATGACCACCCAATATATTTTTATTTTACTGGGCATCTTCAATGTCTAAGACAGTGGTGGTAAGATGGGAGGGCGAGAGAGAAAGCAGGGAACCAGACCAGGAAAGGCACAATTGGTAGTACTGTCTGACAGCTAGGTCAGCTGAGGGAATCGACTCTGGCCGAAGTAAGAGTTGCTTCGAAAAATCTGGTCGGTGACCCGATTCCCCGACTCATCTTCGGTGTCATCGCCACTCGACTTTCGATGGGCATTCTGGTATAGCACAGCACACACACCTGTGAGCCAGGCAGCCACGGTGCCGGCAGCAAAGATGCAGAAGCCGATGAGCAGTAGGAAGATGTAGTCTTGGTGGTCCAGGTGTGTGATGCACATGTACTGGAGAGGGTTCCCCACCCGTGTGATGGGCCACCCTGACAGCTCAGTGGGCTCCGTGCACGTGGCGTTCTGGCCATCTATGAAGAGAAACACAGCAGGCAGGGTGCTGAAACAGCAGGCTTCCCATTGTCCTAAGCCAAAGGGTGAGGGTGTTTGGAGCTCACGCTCAAAGTGTGGCGTGTAGGCCAACAGCACTGGTGTTGCCTCGACCTTGTTAGAAGTGCAGACTCTCAGGCCCACACCAGGCTATCTGAGTTACCTGCTTCTCAACAAGGATCCCGGGGTGTTTGGTGGCATACAGAAGTTTGAAAAGTGCTGTGCCCAGGACTATGTCTCACCCCCAGGCTTAGCTACATGCAGACCTTGATAATGCCCTTTGCTTAAGACCCTCCCTAACGGAAGGAGGGACCCCAACAAAGGGCTGGAAACTTAAACATGGAGTGTTGGAACTTTTGCACTAAGGTTAGCCAGCTTTCTCCTTTCTCTTTTTTACCTACCTTCATCCATCTCCTGGTCCCCTTCTCTGTACTGGAGCCTGAGCCCGCTCAGGGACTACTTTATGGTTTGAATGCTATTTGTCTGCCTAAAAGACGTATATTTGGAAACCTTAGTTCTCAGCTGCTGGTGCTATTGAGTGACTGGCCTGTGAGGGGCTAACCTTGTGGAAGGACTCATTAGTCCATCAGTGACTTCACAGCAATGACTCTTAGTGGAGGGGGCTTAGTTGGAGGAGGTGGGTCTTAGAGATGTGACTTGAAGGTTGTGTCTTTCCCCTGGACCCGTGCTCACTGTCTGCTCCCTGGCTACTGTGGGTGAGTAGCTAACTTGGTTCCACTCTGTGATCTCTGCCTTAATGCTCTGCTTGAACCCAGGCTCACAGCAATGGGATCAAGCCATTGTAGGCTGAAGGCTATGAAATAATGAGTCAAAGTAAATCTCCATTGCTTTAAAATTGTTTCTCTCAGGTATATTGTGACATTGATGAAAAGCCAATTGACAGAGACCATTAATATTGCCCGAGAGAATCAGAAACCATTTACCTCAACTTTAGGGAAGGACAAGATCCCTGGGAAAGTCTCTGGTGTGTTTTTTTGTATGCGAGTCTGGGGAGTTCAATGTGAAGACTTTGCCAGTAGGCAAAGCAGTTCTAGTCCTTAGCAATGCTATTTGACACTCACCAGTTGGTTGCATGAATGACTTGAAGCCTCAGTCACTTTTAGCAGCTGATGCAGCTCTATGGTTGCTTCTCTAAGAGCCTCCCTATATCTAGTAACACATACTTTAGTATAGAGCAGGAAAAGAGGCTTCTTGAGCTACCTACAGGATCCAATCCAAAGCGTCACTTACCAGTCATGTGGATTTGGGCAGTATAACTCACTTCCTCTCTCGGCCCTACTTTCCCATCTCACAGGCACAGATGGTGATGTGTATTCTCAGGGTAGTTAGCAGGGTTGACAGGCATGGCTGAGAAGACAGGCTGCTGTGCCAAGTGTGCACAGTACTTGGAACACTGTCCTCAGCTCTGTTTTTCTAGCTCCGGGTACTCTGTCTTGCTGATGCTGAGGTGTATGTTGAGGTACCCAGGTAAACATGCCCAGCATATTTGTGATGAATAGAAAAGCTCCAGCCTAGAGTCAAGACCAGGGTTTGCCATGACCACAATCAATCATAACCATAACTGCTATTATCTAAGCTTTCAGTGTCAGCTGACCTATACATTTTATCTCATGTAATGCTTATAACCATCTTGCTGTTTATAAAATTTTCATCTTTGTTTTATAAACAAGGAAATGGAGACTTAGGGAGTTTCATGATTTGTGGTTCTAGGTAACTCAAAGGCTCTAGCTAACAGAAAGCCAGGACTGAGCTGTTCCAGGGCCTGTAGAGACATGATGTCTAGAACCGGAAGACATTACAGAGAAGACTCTTCTAACTTTAGAGAAGGAACTGTGCAGCTATGTGGTGGCATCAATGTCCTTGGTGACAAGGAAGTTAGGGAAGTGGGTTTGCTGGGAAATCCCAACAGAAGCTAGAGATAGGAGAATCATAGAGGAGGAGGCTGGAAGGACGCATGTGGGTGTGGGTGTGGGTGTGGGTGTCTGGAGAGAACAGTGGGAGGGATTCCATTCCTGCCCCTTTCCCAGCGGTCTGGTAGGAGAGTTACAACTGGACGCAGATGAGCTGTTGGAGGAGGCTGTAAACCTGGGGTACAAGACTGTGCCACATTCATTGCTTGCAGTGATCACCAAGGACAGGAGATGAAGCCATTTCCCTCTACACTGAGTGTGGCAATTTACCGTGGGCTACCCTGCTCTGATTGATGGTGTTTATGTGGAGAGAAAAGGGTCTGTGGACGAGAAGACTTCCTGGGCTCTGTCTGAGAGTTCAAGAACGGAGCTGGGAGGAACGAACATAGCTGCTGAAACTTCCAGGGTCCATCCAGACAGGATTCCCAGGTCACCTGCTCAAACTGCCAGAGAAAGACAGATTTGAAAAAGGAAAACGTGGGATTCTGAGGGTCGGAGCTGTGTCTAGGGGTTTATCTCATTCTATTTTTAAAAAGATTTGGCTTTCAAATTGGGGCTTGGGCGGCAGAGATGAGACTAAACATTAAACACACACTTCCCCATTTCAGAGCATTAACTTTGAAAGGAGCAATTAGGCAGTGATTTTAATGCATTGTTAGGCTGCTGTGCCAGTCAGGGGTGTGGGTGGCTCTGTTAGGAGGGAGGCTGCATTTTTTTTCTACAGTTCCCTTCTCTCCCCTTCCCCCACACATCACTGTCAAGGTTGAGCTCTCTCAGTCTCTCTGCTCTGTGCTTCCAAGTGTACCAGCTATGGTCCATGTCACCCACAAATGCTAAGCTGCTTCCCCCAGGTTTAGCTTTGTCTAGACTGATATGATTGATCCCCTTGTGGGCCTCCGAATAATACCCGCAGCACCTGTCCTGTCTCAGCGGCTGCCCACTTTGCCCTTCCCTCCTTGCTGCGCTCCTTGTAGCTCACTTTCTCACCAGTCTAAGCATCTTAAGTTTTGATGGCATTGTGCCCTGGACCTCTTCTGTAGCTGGCTGTGTCCTACAGCTCATGGCATTGACAGCCTCTTTCTTCAGTCTTTGCCTGATCAAGCTCTTCTCACTCTGTGAGAACTAACCCTAAAGCTTCTCTATTCCTCAAGACCTTCCCCTGACATCCGTCTTCCAGGTCATAGGACATGCAGTTGGTCGTCTACAGCCTGGCCTGGTGTCATTAGAAAGCACATGCCAAGTCTTCCCTGTGTGCAATGCTTATTTACATGACTGCTTTTTCTAACAACCAGAGGGAGTTCTAGCTCTTGGAGATGTAAAATATATCTGATCTTTATTTTTACTAATAAGAGCTATTATTCACTGCTATTTGTAAGTATTTGGAGAATTTTAGTAATTTGTAAAGATAATTGGATCCTAGTTAAATTCTTAAAGACAATTGGATTCTGGTTTAAATCTACTGTTGGTAGAAACATGTTCTGTAATTTTGAAAATCCTTAGAAATTTTTTGATGATTTGCATTATGGTATAGCATCAGGCCAATTTTATTAAATTTTCTTTGTTCTGAAAAATACATTTATCTTTATTTAGTATATTGTTCTGTTTAAGTCCCTTAGATTAACATCCCTTAGATTGTGGTATTATAGAGATATGCACCTTGCTGACTTTTAAATTTAAGTTTTATCTTTGTATACGTGTGTGTGTGTGTGTGTGTGTGTGTGTGTGTGTGTGTGTGTGTGTGAAGGCTGGAGGTTGACATCTTCTGTTAGTCTCTGTCTTATTCATTTGAGACAGTCTCTCACTGAACCTGGAGCTCACTGTTGTGACTGGTCTGGTCTGCCAACAAGCCTCGGGAATTCGCTTGTCTGCACCCCTCCAGTACTGAGTTATAGAAATGTGTGGCCATGTCTGACTTTCATCATGGCTGCTGGGGATCTAGTCTCAGGTCCTCCTCATGCCTGAGCTGTAAGGACTTTACCCACTGACTCATCTCCCCAGTCTCCCCTGCTTACTTCCTAATCTATAATTATCGATTGTCCCCGAGTTCTTGTCGGTTGTCTATTTGCTCCTGTGGAAGGAATTTTACCTTTTATGGACACATTCTAGCTCCAAACCTCACCTGACAGTCGGTGTTCCTTTTAGTTCTGTCCTATTTTAACCTATGTTAAAAAGATGCATAGAAAGATATATCTGTGCTTCTCGGTTATTGAATAATAGCTCTCAATGTCAGGAAAGATTCTTGTTGTAAAGGGTGCCTTCCCCTTAGTGTGGCCGGACTGAATTCCTTTCAGCTAGCACTTGCACTGCTTATCTTTTCCATCCTTTTAGTCTTTCAGTTTTCCTATATTTAAAGGACGTTTTTGTGAGCAACTTACAGCTGGGATTTTCCCTCCTCCCAAGCTAGTAAAACTTTCTGTCAGTCCATTGACATTTTGTATCTAGTACTTACTTGTTTTCCATTTATTTCACTTATGTCCCATTTCTTTACTTTTTTGCCTTCTTGTTTATTATTTAAATCTACTTTCTTAGCTTGTTGGTAATATATTATTTTTCTAGTCTGATTTGGTGACTTCAGAGATTATATATCTGTGTACTGGTGGTGGGATATTTGATGTGTGCCAGGTATCACATGAAGCATTTATAAAATTTAGCTGTAAAACCTACTGTAAACCAGCTTGGAGGGTTGATTTAAATATTCCCAGGCTAGGGAACGAGTAAACTATAGTCTGTCCTTCCCTCTTACAAGGGGCTCCTTTCTCATTATAGATGTGTATCTAGGCCCGATAGCCCTTCTTTCAATTACTCCAGGGGGCCCAGAGCATCTGCCCCAGTTAAAACTCCCAGGACAATTACAGATGTTATTAATGTTTAACTACTTGAGAATAGTTCCAAAGGAAACATAAACTATCACCTTGTTTATTTCTGCACAGAGCGTCTTACTCACAGGCAGTAAGCATGTCTTCCAGAACCAGGTGTGTGCAGACACCAGGGAGTCTGTGCTTCAGAACCACATATGAGCTGTAAAAGGCTATGAAGCCTCCCTTTGAACTTGGGCTCCTTCTCAGAGGAATCTTTCTTTGGCCTGCAGAAAAGATCATCGTTCTGGGCAAGGGCCATGATCCGGATGTCCAGGTATTTGGTACAGAATCAAGCAGACCCCATGCAGGCTACATCCTATTGTGTGCTCAGCGAACTCTCTGGGCTTTGGTGGGGGTGAGCCTCAAGGAGGCACAAGGAGAGGATGGAATTGGAGGACATCCCTTCAGTGACCTCCCGAAACACCAAGTTTTATTTCTTTTTTCCATTTCTTTTCCTTCCTTCCAGCTTCTTTCCTTTCTTCCCTGCTGTACTTAGGCTTCAGTGTAGGGACTAGTGCATAGTGGGTAACATTTATCACTGAGTGAGATTCCTAGCCTCTTTAAAATGGTTTGAAATAGAGTCTCATTAGGTTTCCCAGTCTGTGAACTCATTCTGTCTGTATTCCAGGCAGGTTTGGAATTTAACAGTCCAACACTAAAGCTGGTGGGCAGGCAAGGCCTTTACCATGGCTTTATGAATCTTTTTACTTCTGACGTGGGTTCTTTTGCCAACCAGGATCTCTGTTTCTTCAACACCCAGTGACCTTCCTGTGATGTCCTAAGTCGGGGCTCACCAAACTACAACCTGTTTGTTTTCATAGTCTTTTCTGTCATTCAATTACTCTGTGCTGGCTAGTTTTATGTCAACTTGACAGAGCTAGTATCATTTTGGAAAATGGAGCCTCAATTTAGAAAATGATCCAACCAGATTGGCCTGTGGGCAAACCTGTGGTGTACCCTCATGGAAACAAGCAGTTTATAACGTTTCAGGAGTGAAGGCACTGCTACTCTCCAGTGGACCAGGAAGAAACAAAGAACTCTCCTTGCTCACATCCCATATTCAAGGCATAAGCAAACACTGTGGGTGCTGCCTTCACTATTTTGTGCCTCAGTTCTTAGTGTTCTTACCACGTGCAGTGTTACCCTGGTCTGAGTCACCATCCTCCCTCACTTACCCCCCTTTTCTGACAACCTCTTCTCCATACAGCAGCAGGAGCCAACCGTCAATCACAAAGCATGTTACTACTCTGCCAAAAACCCTTCCAGGCCTCCTTGTCATATTAGCATACAACCCGGCACTTCCATGGCTTGTTTGCCTTGTGGTCTGTCTTCTGACTAGTTGTTTCTGTCTCAGTCCTTTCCTTCCCCTGCTTCCCTCTACTCCACCCATGCTCTTAGGATCTTTACCTTCACTTGTCCCTTGTCTAGAAAGACTCTTCTTACCTCGCTTCTGTGTTCTCCATGGCTTGACCCTCACCTTATTCAGCTCAGAAGCCACCAACTGGAGACCTCCTGATCTGAAACAGCTACCAGAGCTTCTGTGCTTGGCCCTCGGAGTCCTTTATTCTAAACCATCTTCTCTTTGCTGTTCTCATTTTGCTTGAGTTTGATGATACCAGAGACTGTGATTCTCCATATGTGTATTTAATGGCGTGTTCTCTAGTCTGAATTTACTAACGCTCATCGTCTCACAGGAATCTGTTGCTCAGGAGACTCAAAAGTTGGGCTGGTTATCCTTAGCCTTCTTAGCACCCTTCTTCAAGAGCACTGGGAGCACCAGGAATGGGAAATAACAGGACTTGTGACAGGGCTTGAGATATCTAAGCTGACCAGAAAAGAGGATGGACAGGGCTCTGGGAAGATGAAGTTAGTGTCAGCGGGCTCCAGCTGGCCCTGACTCCCACAGAGCCCCTTTCCCCCAAACATGCACAGGCATTGTTGGCCTTTCACACAGTCCCCCTTCTGCTGCTGTTGATTGTAATAGACTAAATGATCAGTAAAAATGGCTTCTAAACAGGCTCCAGCTGTGCCAGACTGGTCCCTAGAAAAAGGGCTGGATGCGAGGTGAGCAGAGGAGACCCCAGCTACATCTCAGTGGCTGTCTAGGGTTGCCTTCAAGCAGGCAAAGCTAAGGTGGAGTTTGGATGCTGGTGCTGTTATAAGGTATTGGGGATCAAACTCAGGGTCTCACATCTACTCAGCAAATGTCCTACTACCAAGGAATAGACTGACCCCTGAAACACCTGCTGTTTGTTTTGTTCTTGAGACAGGGTCTCACTGTGTAGCCCTGATTGACCTAAAACTTGATACAGACCAGACTAGCTTCAAACTCACAAAGATCCTCTTGCCCCTACCTGTAGCCTGAGTGTTGGGATTATAAGTGCATGGATAGAACTGCCTGGTTTGAAATCACTGTACCTTTCATTTAAAAACTACTTGGCTGGGCGGAGAAAAAAAAAAATCTCATTCAACCCAGGCCTATCATGGCAAAACTACTGGCTGCTTAGATAAACAAATGTGAGGACCTAGTCTAATTAACAGCTACTAGACTCCATCAAGGGTCTAAGACCAGGAACACCTACAAGGTCAGAACGTGGTAACTCCAGTAGGCACTAAATCTCACACACAGTCAAGATTAGTATCTAAAAAGATGAGGTCAGAGATATACAGAGGGAGACTTCAGTTATCTCTAACTGGGGGGCCAGTATGTAATTATCTCCCTGGTTGGGCCATGAGGATATGCAGTGTTTCCCCCAATGGACTTGGCTCTGATATGCTCAGAGAATTACCCAGTCTGAACAGAAATCACCCCAGTCTTTGTCCAGTTTCTGTCATCTTGCAATCCCCCCACCACACACACACAAGCACCTTAGTGGCTGCCCACACAGGTTCCCCCATTGTCTCTGGAAGCTGCCCTGACCACTTTCTTCTGCAATAAATCTTTAGTTTTGGAAGTTCCCTTTGGTCTCGTTAATTTCTCACTTCCCCTTAATACTTTTTTGCTTTTCCTTTGCTTATACTCCCGTGAGTTCACATATTGAACCATCATGAGCATGAGACAATGAACTAGAGAGCCTGTCCCAGGTTGGCACCTTCAGTCCCTGGGTCACAGCTCTCTGGACCCCAAATCCTCACTGCCCTGTAAGGAACTGCATTTCTGCCATGGTGTGCTGTCTCACCGCAGGTCTAAGACAATGAGGCCAGTTGGTTCTGGACTAAATCCTCCCAGCTCTGAGCCAGTACTCACGTTCTCATGCTAAGTCGGAAATGTCAGGCATTTTATTGTGGTGGGAAGATGACTGACAAGTGTGCAGCTCAGTGTATCTCCCACAACCGTCCTAGCTAAACCTTAGGAGTTAATCCTTTACTTTTTCTTCCTGCAATTTCCCCAATTTCATTCATTCATTTGATGCAGTATGTATTGGGCATTTCCTCGTTGTCAGACTTTGTGCTGTTTTCTAAAGGTGCAGGAATACTGGCATAGTTCTCCCAATATTTAGGAAGTTAAATTAATACAAATTTATTACCTATGCTTTTGCCAGAGAGGAAGTACAAGGAACCACGAGAAGGCCAGTTCAGTCCTAAGTCCTATTGTTTCTACCTTCCAAATTCTTTCCTATGTCTCTACAGCTCCATTCCCACTGCTGCTAATAGGCTGTTCTCTGCCTCCTGTATGTCTACAGGGGCTTAATTCCTAACTCTATCTCCAGACTTGCCTGCCCTTCAGGGCTTCACAAGGTCCCAAGCATGGTCCCCAGATAATTATCCAGGGTCAATTAGGATAGACTCTCATCTCACTTTCTAGTTGTATCCATCCTGCTGGATTCCTCCAGGATAAGGTGCTCTTTATCTGTAGAGATGAGGAGACTCAGGTCCGCTGTTCTAGTCAGCCTTTTACTGAAGCTTTCCAGAAGCCTAAGTTTGCTGGGTGGTTTGAGAACCCACATGGAGAAATCTGGTACTTCACCAACTGAAAGACTTACTCTCTTGGATCCCCTTTGGGTTGAGTAAGGGAGTCTATCAGAATCACTAGTTAACCATTCTTTTAGGGGGTGGTTTAATCACTTCCCTTCCTGCCCCTTTACTGCTCTCAGAAAGATGATCATTTAGCATTAAGGCCAGGGAGTATTTTATAATACATGATAGCCAGGCTGGCAGAACAATTGATAATGTTTGAATCATCTGCTGCATAGAAATTAGTTCTCTTTTTTCTCTCAACTCTTCTTCCCACATCTGCCTCTGGTCTTTATTTCAGTCTCTGAGGGTGGAGGAACCTGGAGCTGGGTTAACATTTATAGTGAAATGGTGAAAGACCTGAATTCATTCTGGAAATCTAAGTTTTGACACAGCTAAGGGTAACTTTGTATTTGGTGTGTTGAAATGGGGCCCATTATCTCATTACAGCTGCCTGGATACCGGATGAAATAGCCTCAGAATGAAACTAAGATGTTCTCTGCTCAGATGCTTCCAAAATGATCTGGACCAGAAGAAGCACATGACCCAACCCATCTGCTCCCTGCAGATGTCCCTTATTTGCTGTACCCACTTCTGTGGCACTCTTGCCTAGATTCCCCCTTGACTTTTGGGCCCCACCGCTGGGCTCCATTAGAACTGCCTAAGGACTGCAATTTAAGAGTTGACACAAAGGACCCTCTGTCCTAAAACTGCTCCATTCTTAATTCTGGTCCCCAGTCACTTTCTGAATTCTTAATTTCTGATTGTTTCCTGTCAAGCTGCAAATGCCTGAGAGGGAAACATTTCAAAACATTATTACCCATTAGCATCTCAGTGTGAATTAATTTCTTCTCTACTTGGAACAGCCCCAGAAGCTCTAGAACACAGAATATTGACAAAGTCTCTCTGAGAAGTGGCCTAAGGACACTTGCAATTGGATGACCCAGAACTCAGAGTGTGGGATTTTTGTGTTCATTAGAGTTTAAGGATCTCTGTTTGGGTGTGTCAGGACCGAGAAGAAAGACTGGGGCACTGGCTCTCTTGTGGCAGAGGACAAGCTGATGGAGCTTAACACTGGCAGTAGAAGAATGCCAGCGTTAGAGGCTTCCTGCTTCTTAATTTCCCTTGCTAACTGCGGTTGTAGCCATCTTTCCTAGGAATACCTCCATCTCCACTTTGACTCTGCATGCCCTTGTTTGCCTGGGATCCTGTCTGTTGAGCACTGCTCTCTTCTATCACGAATGTCTAGTTTTTCTATCTAGGTACGAAGCCTGCCAGATGCAAGGGTCTTAGAGGATTTCAATTTCTCTTCTCCCACTTTAAAGACAAGAAAGGTGAGGGAGTAGTTCCCCTAAGGTCACCCAGTGGGGTTGCTGCAGCTTTCTGGCTTTCCACTCTGTTTTACATCTGTCTCTTCTGTCCCTAGCTGGTCTTACTAAGCAGGAATTAGGACCTCTTTGTGCCACAACAATCTTCACACATTTTGCACACGTTAAGAATATAATAAATGTTCTAGAGGCAAATAGGTTGATGTGCACAATAACAAAAGATGCTGTAAAAATGGAGAACAATCTGGAACCTGGATGTCTGGATCCATCCATGCTGGGCCAGACTCACTGGTCTCTTACCTGTGAGGACACTGGCTATAGGTTACAATCTCATGTTGACAGCTTGATCACCAACGTAATGTTCAGCTGTGGGGGTTTTGGGACATGACTGAATCATGTGTTCGCTGACCTAATCCGTGGGTTAACTCATTGAGGAATTCTTAATTTGAGGCCATTATTGGAAGGAAGTAGAAACTAAAATGTGGGGACTCGTTGTAAGAAGTAGGTCACTTTGTTGTGGGTCCTTCCTTCTTTATCTCTCTGCCATAAACCTAAAAACCATGGAGCCAGTCAACTGTGAACTTAAATCTTTGAAACATAAACCCAAACAACTTTTTTCTCTTTTAGGTTGTCTTCTCAGAAATATTATCACAGCAAAACAAAACAAAACAAAAACCCCAAACAAACAGAAACTAACCAACCAAATAGCTCCTCCAACACAAACCTAACACACTATGGATTCTAAAGCCTCAGCTTCCCCAGTGCTGTGAGAGCCACTGTCCTGGTTGGCTATCAAACAGACATGAAATAACAATCAGAAATGCAGTTCCATGGTACTTCAGATTTCAAGAGCTCGATAGCCACATACAGATAATGGCTGCTGTATTGGATATCACATATAAAGTGTTTCCAGTGCTGCAGAAACACCCGTTGGGCTGCTTTGGGCCAGACTTTGGGGGCAAAGGGGAAACAGACATAGAGACCAGGAGCTCAGAGCTGAGTGAGGTTTTGGAGAACATCCTAGAAATATTCAAGCCTGTCCCACTAGGGCAAACAAATATCCCGGAGAGAATTCAATTGCCACTCTCACCTTCAGATAGCCCTAATGACTGGAAAATTACAGCTGTGGCCAGGAATTAGTTCACCTACTTGCTGACCTGGGCTAAAAGGAACTGGAATGCACGCATCTGTTTTTAACCCTGTACTCACCAAGGCTCAGCAGGATACCTGACCACTGGCATATCAGGACATGCTTCCATGTCTGCTGTCCTCTGCATTTGCAAAGCAGACTGTGTAAGACTGAATGCTTTCATGTGTCTGGTTAGAGTGTCGCAGGATTTTGTTTGAGTAATACTTTTGATAATAGTACCAAGTGTCTTGCTAATTTGGGAAAGTTTCAATATTCCTGTTTTGTGCAGTATTATGATGAATTGAGGTGAGCAGAACATTCCAGTTTCCTGTACAGCCTCCTTTGCAGGGGGTCCCCTGAGCCCAGGATGTGATATAGGAGAAGGACGTATCCTCATATATTTTCTTAAGACCCCTTCATTTTCTTTCAGCACCTCTGTATCCTTCAAGGCTTTCTACTGCTGCAGAATTCATCTTACTACTTAGAGATCCCAATAGTCTATCCCTTCCTCTTATAGGAGAGCTGATAACAGTGCAAGGATACTTGTATTATTCTCCTCAGGAAGTTAGTATTCTTGCAGGGACCTTTTCAAAGTCATGGCATTGGGGGCGTGAATATCCTTCATCTAACTTCAGCTCAGTAGTAGGCAGCAGTTGGGAGGGAGTATTGGAGTGAGGCTTTGCTCAGCACTTGCAAGTTGCAAGGCTATGCCCCCCCCCACACACAGTTGGGCTGACTTTCTTGCCTACTGGAAAGCTGTGCTCATCTATAGCTGCCTCTGGAAGTGGATTTTCTCTAGGGTGAGCTTTAAGACCCAGACTCAGTGCAGGCACAGCTACCTTGGGTACTGGTCTACTCTGAGTCTCGTAACTCACTGATAGGTAACCAAGTCTTGATTTTGATCTTCACTTTGACTTTCTGAGAGTCTGTGTTCACAATTTATCTAATATTCAACTCCTTCCAGGAGTCCCCTTGCCTCTTTTCTCATGCATTACATTTCTGGGATTTAATGATCACCTTCCCAAATTCTTTACACACCCAATCTGTCTCTATAGTCCTGTTTCCTGGACAGTATTTTGTGTGTTGAACCTTCCTGAAGTCTACCCTTGTTCAACGAGCCACTTGGCAGACATATTCTCTACAGTACTATGCATTTCTCTTATGTCTACAACTGTTTACAGAAGGTTTATGAAGTGTCTTGCTTAATGCTAACAGCAGTTCCTGAATGCTCTCATCTCATCATTATGACAGCCCTAGGTAGGCTGGTGCTATTATTATCCATGCCTTAAAGATGAGGTGATAAATTGAAGGTCAGAGAGGTTAAATGACTTATCTGATATCTTATAGATAGTATCAGGCTGGGATCATAATACAAGTCTATTTCTCTTCAGAACCTGAGCTCTCAACACTGGGCTCGGCTGTCTTGCATGGTGATTGCCCATCACTTGTAGCCAAGGTTGGTTTAAGTGTGTGTCCAGGCATATACTGGCTCCAGATTTATTTAGGTCTGTTGTGCCCCAGACCTTGAGACACATATTTATGGTGCTGGTTTCCTAGGGTCACGTGAGTCTCCACATATGGCCCCTTTGAGCCTGGGGTTAGTTAGACTCATTGGTAATTGTTCGGTAATGGGAGTCACTCAAAATACATTTGAAGGGATGAACAGATGAACTAAATGGTAGCATGGTAATCTGTTAGTTCACTGCTTTTTAAAAAAATATGTTTTAGATCCACATCTATTGCCATGTATAAAACTCAACTTCACATGGATTAAAGACCTCAACATAAAATCAATGACACTTAACCTCATAGAAGAGAAAGTGGGAAGTACACTTGAATGCACTGGCACAGGAGACCACTTCCTAAATATAACCCCAGTAGCCGGGTGGTGGTGGCGCATGCCTTTAATCCCAGCACTCGGGAAGCAGAGGCAGGCGGATCTCTGTGAGTTCGAGGCCAGCCTGGTCTACAAGAGCTAGTTCCAGGACAGGAACCAAAAAAAGCTACTGAGAATCCCTGTCTCGAAAATAAAATATATATTTTATTATATATTTAACCCCAGTAGCACAGACACTGAGAGAAACAATTAATAAATGGGACCTTCTGAAACTGAAAAGCTTCTATAAAGCAAAGGACATGGTCAACAAGACAAAACGGTGCCTACAGAACAGGGAAAAGATTTTAAGCAACCCCATATTAGACTAAGGGTTGATCTCTAAAATATACAAAGAACTCAAGAAATTGGTCATCTCTGTTGCAGAGATGTCAGCAATGAGCAGGAACAATGGGACCCTATTTCTCCTAGAAGTGGCCTGGAAGGCTACTCTGGGCCTCTGGACAGCAGAGGGGATGAGTAGATCCGCAGTTGTGGATCCCAATGGCTGGTAGAGGAAAACGGTGTCTGCCTTTTATCCATGAGGGATTTATGAGCTTGGCAAAACAGATTTGCCTTCTGCTGTCTTTGAAAACATGTAGTGAAGCAGACCTGTTTTGTAATCTTGTTCAATTACAGATTGAATTGAATGAGTCAAGGAGTCCAAAGGAGTCAGCCTGAAAATTCTGAGAAGACATAACTGTAAAAGCGGAATTTGATTAAGGAGTATTACAAGAGGGGTGGAAGCTTGGTGAATTGCATGGTAGGCCTGGGAGCTGGAAGAGAGGGTGAATTGCCACGTTGTAGTCAGCTAGGGTAGGAAGCTGCCCTGGCAACCTGGTGGCCACTAGTCAAGGAAAATTTGCCTGTATACTTGGATCACACAGATACATGACTTGCACAAGGTTGGGCCTGTCAACGTTCTGTGGTGGGTGGGGCTCCTAAGGTCTTACCCCTACCTGAGGAGCTTTTGGCAGTTAGTGGTTACCAGGGAAGGTGAAGACATTTTCTTCAGCGATGTAGCCAATGATAAGTTGCCCATGTTCCTGTATTCCTATAAATACCTTGCTATGCTCATGTGAACGACTCTAATTAAACTCATCGATCTCTCTCTCTCTCTCACACACACACACACACACGTATGTGCTCACACACATGTGCTCTCTCTCTCACACACACATATGTGCTCACACACAGGACATGAAAGAAGGGAGGCTAGCTGGAAAGAAAACAATTAGTAGGAATGGAAGGGGGTAAGAGACAGATGGGGGGACTGACCGTAACATATGTGATTAACAAGTGCTAATTAACACATTTGATCTCTAAAAATGTGTATGTGGGCATTTGCTTTGGTGTAATATCCAAGCAAAGAATGAGACATGATGAGAAATTGTCCCATTGCAGAGACTTCTCTGGCTGTGGGCAGATAAATCTGGGGCTGGGCAGGAAAAGGCATACATGAACTGACCGGAACACTCACATTTAGGAACTACATTTAATGCACAGAAGTTGGCTGTCTATTAGAGTGATGGATACAAGGCATTCTCTGACTCTTAGGGAAGACGGCCCGGATAGTATCATCGCCCCTGCCTTCAGGCTTAGTGCTACTGGGGAGGCTTCTGACAGTTACAGTTCCTTCTTGTTGATTATAACCATTCCAGCTCAAGTCTCTGGCAGCCGAGTCAGATGCCTTCTTAAATGCTACCTGGGAATCCTGGTTAGCTTCACTCTAGCGTGCTTTCTGCCCCAAAGGCTTTTTAAGACCTGGCCACTGGGAGGTCCGGAGGGCAGGTTTTTCCTTGTGGTCATCATGTCCCTCTTCCCACAAGTTCTTGCACTGTCATTCTTGGCCAGAAGTTGCCAAGTGGGGACAATACCAGTGGCTCAGGGCTTTCTGTAAGGGGCTTCATTTCTCTCATTTCTCTCAAGCTCTGACTTCCCTGAGGTTGAAGGATATAGCAGAGCCCCTTGGGAAGAAGCTGTGAGGCATTGGGGTACTGAAAGAGCCATGGTAGAGAGGCTTGGGTCAGTGCCCAGGGTGGTAGCACCCAGCTTGGGACTCTCCCAGGTCAGGATCTAACCCTAGCCTCAGTCAGCTTGACACTGAGCGCTGTGATCTGCCCTCTGAGTCACGCTCCTCTCTCCTTCCTAATGAGGTCAGCATTTCAAAACAAATCAGACTTTCCTTCTCTCCTGTCTTCTGCTGTCTCTCTAGCTCCCGTGCCCCTCTCCCTATGGAACTTTCCCTTCCACATCTCGCAGTCCAGTTGGAGTCTCTCTTACCTTTGAGTGGCTGAATTTATTTTAGACCGTGGAAAAATTCAGTCACTGCATTAATCAGATTAACACAGTGTACCAGTGGAGCCCAGTGTCCCTGAATTATCTGTTACCTTACAACTACAATATTTATCATTTACACACACATTTATTTGGCTACAATTCTGTGAATTATGTACTATTACCAGTTTTATGGATGGGAAACCGAGGTGCAGAGAAATGAGATTTTTCTAAAGGCAGACAATAGTAGGTGACACGTTTGAACTCTGAATTCTCATTCCAGAACCTTTCCTATGAAGCCCCCCAAGGAGGGGCCAGGTCAAACAACAACAGTGCTTTGAATTATTTTCACCCAGCTTTCCCTCCCATTCTGACCAGCTTTTGACTTACCTTTTCAGAAACCAACTCCTCCTATTCCATCACATCCTCTTCCCCACTCCCAATCAGTCCCTCACCTGGGTGGTCCAATTTGGACACTAATAAGTAAATGGCGAAGTTCAGGAAAGAACAGTTGCACTTCCAGGGGTTTCCACTTAGATACAGGGTCTGGAGTGCCACCAGGTGGTGCAAGGCCTCGTGATCAATGGTCCGCAATCCGGTGTTCCTGAGGTCCAGGTACCTCAGAGAGGTGGTGTTGGCAAAGGTGTATTTGTCAAGGGACAACAGGTGAGGGTTGTTGGAAATGTTCAGCCGCACCAGGTTGGTGAGCACCGAGAAGCTGAAAGGGGAGATGGAGGTTAGGTTGTTGGAGCTGAGGTCAAGGTAGATGAGTTTGAAGACCCCGATGAAGGTGTAATCCATTAGCTCTCGAATCCGGTTGTTCTGGCAGTCCAGGTAAACAAGGTCACTGAGGAATCCTAGCTGCAGAGCTGGTAAGCTAGCGATTTTGTTATTGCTCAGGAGTAGCCTCCGGGTGTTGAGAGGAATGTTCAGTGGGTATTCCATTAGCTGCATACCTGTGCAAGATACTTCTTGGGCTTGACACAGACAATTGACTGGGCAGTTGGACCCTGATACCAGCCCCATTCCTAGAGAAAAGAGTAACAACTGGGGGCCAGCGCCTGAAGCAAGGGACATAGTAAGAAGCCACGGTTCCCCTCCTTCTACCTTCCTGAGGGCGGGCACAAGCTGTCCTGATCTGAAGGCTGCCGAGGGGTGGGGCAGGGCAGGGGCTGGGTGCTGGAAAAACTGTAACACTCTAGCTTTGTGCAAAGCAATTTTCCATTACAGGAGAACTGAACAGAAGTTGAAACGCGAGGCCCAGTGCCCTGCTGCCGGCTTGGTGACTCTGCCGCTTGCTCAGTCCGGAGTGCTGTTGGAAGCTTGCCCACTTGGCGACTTTGAAAGGTCTCACCCTTTCCCTGCCTTTGTAAGTGAAGGGGAGCCAGGGGAGAGCCACATGACAATGAGGTTGCCAGTTGACACTTTTGTGATGTCAGCAGCCTCAGGAGTCTCCCAGGCAGAGGGAAAGGTTCTTCTCAGTTTTTCTGGGTGGTGTGGGGTGTTTTGTGTATGTAGGTAAGCTTGCTCTCTGGAGAAGTTGGGCATGTGGCTGCAGGGGACAGGCATGAGGGTACCGTGTGTGTGTGTGTGTGTGTGTGTGTGTGTGTGTGTGTGTGTGTGTGCCAGTACATGCTTGGAGCATTCATACCAGCTCCTCACAGACATGTCTGAGAGGATTTGACTAGATTGGAGCCCCTAACTCATAGGAGGGACCTGGGATGCCTCCAGCCCCATCATCCTGAGATCAGCAGCTCTCAGAATGGATATTTTCACGGGTTCTGAATTTAGAGGGGTGCTAGTTGTTTTTAGAAGATAGGAAAGGGGTTTGCCTCTTTTGTAACAAAGCAATGGGAATTTCTCTGATAATGGGGACTCTAAGATTTTGTTTCAGCCGGGTGGTGGTGGCACATACCTTTGATCCCAGTACTTGGGAGGCAGAGGCAGATGAATCTCAGTGAGTTTGGGGCCAGCCTGGTCTACAAAGCGAGTTCCAGTACAGCTGGGCTGTTACATAGAGAAACTCTTATCTCAAAAAACAAAACAAAACAAAACGATTTATTTTCTAGATTGTATGTATACATCCTTGTTTACATTTGGAGAGAGAGAGAGAGAGAGAGAGAGAGAGAGAGAGAGAGAGAGAGAACACATTAGTATTTTGAAAAGACTTTTTTTTAAAAAAAAATTGTAAGGTACTCTACTTAAAGCCCAAATGCACATATTAAAGCCAAAACTAAAACTGAATGTGATAATATGAATTATTTCTTATTCCTTGTATTCACTGAGAACTTTAAACACAGTGAGTACTTTTCTAGTGCCGCTTCTGTGAGTTTCTGGAGGCATGGGGTCTGGAAGCTTTCTCTGGGATGTGTGACTTACTTCATGGGGGAAGGCATGAGGTCAGAAGTGAAGAGACAGCACCTTGGGAATTAAAATCATCTACTTACGGAAAATAGGATCGTACTCTAGAGAGTTCATATGTAATGTAGGTGGAAATATTAATAACTCAATAAAATCTATATTTAGTTTAACATAGTGCCTGGCACTAGGCATATAATAAATATTTATTGAATGAATGATGCGTGAATGTCTCTGAAGGTTTGCTTCCTTTTCTTGCACTTCTGCCAAGAGAGAAATTAATAAAGTCAAGTGGATTCATGGCTAGTTAGCTAATGCTTGATTTTGTTTACTGACTCAGCGTTTCTTGAGTGACTGGCTGGGAATTAACACGATGACTTAGGGATGTTTACTAAATTGAAAGTGACCTTCGAGCAGAAATTCCAAACACTTAACGTAATGACCTAAATGATAGTTGTACTAATTGAAACAAGATTTAATTGATAGGGAAGCCAGCCTTTCTTTATAATTAAATTCTGTTAAGAAACAAACAAACATAAGCAAGTATTTCCCTAGAGGTTAGAAAATTGCTCGTGAGATAAATTTAGAACATAAAAGTCTATAGAAAGAGATTAATCTCCAAAGTGGCCATTTCCTCTGGGAGTTGCAGTGCAGTGTGCTGCTCAGGTGGGGTCTCCTAGGGACACTTTATTAGGTGTGGGTCATGTGATGTGTGCTGGCCACTTTGTTCGCATGCGTGATGGTCACTGACCGACCTCCAAAGCACTCACACCATTCTTCCAGGAGGACAGTGAGGGGTCAGGTGAGTTGAGTGGTCATGGGCAGGGTTCTACTTTTAACTCTATCTGATGGAGAATTCCCAGTGTAATGGTCCCTTCCTGGGGCCAGAAAACCTCCAAATGACTCTCTTGTGGACTAAAGGAGCTTCTCTCATGATGACAGGGCAAGGTGATGAGACACTGAAGTTCTCTCGGAGTGAGGGATGGGGCTGACAAGACAGGCTGCTAAGGGCCCTCACAGGTTCGACCGCAGCTGTGGAAGTAGAAGGCAGACGCTTGACGCTTAAGGCCACTTACACGAGGTGAGCAGCTCTCGTGTGCTCACTCTTGAGAATTCTGCGAAGCTGCTTTGCTTTAGGTGGTAAGGGAAGTTGACGTGGGCATACTTTTGTTTGCCTAAGAAGAAAAGAGCAATGGGGAATAAATATGCCGTTTTATTCAAAGTGTTAATGGGCTCAACCGAGGGCTCAGATGGAGTTATTGTAAGACTTTAAGACAATCCTGAAGCCATTTCTGACAATTCTGAATCCTCTCAGCCTCTGTGCCATAGTGCTTCCCCTCCTCCCCTGGGAACCAAGGACCTAACAGCTACACCCGCACGTACTCAGTTCCTGAACAATTACCCATATACGTATGTTTTGATTCGGTCCCCTGGGAAAGAGGGTCAAAATGACCTCTTACCTCATCTGATCTGGCAACAGCTCTCCAGTCAATTATTGGTAATAGCCCTTTCAAATAAGCCAATCAGAATAGTCAAAGAACAACCCCCCTTGCTTCTGTGGCCCCTTTAAAAGTAGACTGTACCAGCTATTCGAGGTCCCTCGGCTTCCCAAATGCTGGGGGACCCTGTCATGACAGAATTAATAAAATCCTCATGCTTTTGCATCGGCTGTGGTGTGTGAGGTGGTTTCTGGGGGCGACTCCTTCTCGGTGTTTGGATACTGGAGTCCAACATTATCAACCAGTGGTACAGAGGCCAATACATTGCTTTTTCTTTCATAGCAGTTAAACATGGGTTCATATCTAAAGAAGGTAAAATTTTGGTATGAGAGCCACTTAGCATATACAATTCACTCCAGACTTTGATCTTGCCCAGCTCTTCTTAAGTCTTCTCGGTGGGCATGGGACTACGGAACAGTGCCAAGAAAAGCAGGTGAAAACAAGTAAGGTTGTGTGGAAAAAAGTTCCAAAGCAGGCTGGAAGGGAAGGGCTAGGACCCACAGGCCAAATCAGTGTGTGTGTGTGTATACATATGTGTATGTGTATGTGTATATAGGTATATATACCGATATACACATACACATATGCACATATGTATATATATAGACAACTATGTATGTATGTGCGTGCACACACACACAGACATATATGGTCTGTTTTTAGTACCAGCTAGTATAAAGTACCATTATCTTTTCCTTCAAAGTTACCTGAGTTCCTACTCAGGAGACTAGACCCTTAAGAGTTGGCGGAACTCACTCCAACTTCTTGTGCTCCCCAGGAATGCTTTTGTTTTCAGGGTTCCTCAATATTGTGCATTTCACTATCCAGGGGTGACCAAAGGAAAGCCCCATAACTGCATAAAGACTTAGTGGAGGAATTGGATCCCGCTTCCAGCTCAGAACAGTTGGATCTTTGTACCATGACTAGGATTATTTAATGTTATTAGGTCTTGTGGTCGTCTGAATGTAATTGGCCCTTATAAACTCATAAGGAGTGGCACTATTAGGAGGTGTGGCTTTGTTGGGGTTGGTGTGGTCTTGTTGGAGGGAGTGTGTGTTGTGGAGGCAGGCTTTGAGGTTTCATATATGCTCAAGCCACACCCATTGTTTCAGACTACTTCCTGCTGCCTGTGGGATCAAGACGTAGCTCCTTCTCCACTCTCGGCTCCTCCTCCAGCACCATGTCTGCCTGCACGCCACCATGTCCTGCTGTGATGATAGTGGACTAAACCTCTGAAATTGCAGACTACCCAGTTAAATGTTTTCCTTTACAAGAGTTGTCATGGTCTTGCTGTTTTTTTAGACAATAGAAACCCTAAGATGGGTCTAAAAGTAAGGTTATAACTTACAGTTGTCAGGGAGAGATGGCTTGGTTTTCCAGATGCCTTATAGATTTCAGTGTGGGAGATGCCTGTGTAATGTAAGCTTTGAGAGAACATTTTATTGATCTGGGTGGTGGTGGACATACACCTTTGATCCCAGTACTTTGGAAGCAGAGGCAGGTGGGTCTCTGAGTTTGAGGCTACTCTGGTCTGCAGAGTGAGTTCCAGGACAGCCAGGGCTACACAGAGAAACCCTGTCTTTAAAACCAAACAGAAGATTTTATTTCGTGATGGGAATTGTGCACCTTTCTGTTGTCTGGGTTTTTGTCCTGCCTGGTTTCTGTACTCCCACTAGGTCCCACAGCTGTTTAGCCCCAAAGAAATCACACAAATGTCTATATTAATGATAAACTGATTGGCCCATTAGCTCAAACTTTTTATTAACTCTTATAAATTATATTAACCCATTATTCTTATCTGTATTAGCCACATGGCTCGGTATCTTTTTCAGCAGGGCAATCACATCTTCCTTCTTCTGTGGTTGGAAAGGACTGGGGAGGAATGGGCTTCCTCCTTCCCAGAATTCTCCTATTCTCATTGCCCCGCCTCTACTTCCTGTCTGGTTGTCTTGCCTATACTCCCTGCCTGGCTACTGGCCAATCAGCGTTTATTTAAAACATAACTGACAGAATATAGACAATGTCCTGCACCACCCTTCCTTCTTTCTGTGGAAAGGTGAGAGGGTGATGGACATTGCTTTTTACCATCTACCAGAGTCAGGCACATGATCTTCTGGCCACCCAGAGAGTACTGTGGTGTGATCCCACCTTACAAATGAAGGGAGACTCTAAGGAGTGCTAACACTCCAAGTTACAGAACAGACACATAACAAGACTGGAGTTGGGGAGGGTACAGACGCAAGCCTTAACCACCAACCACAGCATCTACAAGTGCCCCCAGCACTATGTTTTTCATGAATTCTGTGGGATAAATTGACCTACCAGATCAGGCCCCTGGTTCTAATTGTGACTATGCGCTGGGGCTCTCTGTCTTTCAGAAGGCTATGGCGTTGTTATCCTTGATGTTCTTTTTTGCTGTTTACTTGATTTTTTTTTTTTTTTTTTTTTTTTTTGTGGAGACAGATTGAACCTAGTGCCTGGTGCTAGGCAAGCACTCTCCCCTGAGATTCCTAGTCCTCTTTATTTATTTAATTTTTCCCTGCTTGGTTTTTGGAGACACGACCTTGGTAGTTCAGGCTGACCTCGACCTAGCAGAGAATGACCTTGAACTTCTGATTCTTCCACCTCCATTTCCTAAGTGCTAGGTTTAATGTGCTGGGGATAAGAGCCCGGGGCTTCCTGAATGCTAGGTGAGCACCCCACCAACTGAGCCGCATCTTCAGGCCCACGCAGCTCTCGTTAACTTCTTAGAGCAGGCTTTGAGACTCTCTTCAGCAAACGATAGGGAAGAAACTAAAAGGAAAAGCAATGTGTTTAACTCAGAGAAGCAATGGTAAGTTGGACATGATGACTCACATATGCAATACAGCACTCAGGAGACTGGAGCAGGAGATTGCTGCAAGTTTAAGGCCAACCTGGATTGTAACGTGAGATACTATCTCAACTCCCGCCCCCAACACTCCAAAAATGTGTAAAAGAGAGAGAGAAAAAGGAGTTCAGAGATGACAGTAAGCTTAGCAGTGGATGTCTGGGGTGATGCAGTTTCCCTGGAGAGCTCTCATCCTCCATAGGGAAGAATTCTTTCCGGGATCATCTAGAACATGCTGTGTCCAATGGGAAAACTGATGCCTACGTGGTGCGTAACTGCCCTGGTAGGAATCTTTTTGGAACCAGGAGTGATTGCCCCTCCACCCTGTCTCCAATGTAATACTTGAAACTGAATTCTTCAGGCAATACAAACCTCTGTGTAGCCCCTAGGCGAGATCTATTCCCTACATAGGCTTGTGAAATCCTAGTGCAAGAGGGGACCAAAACAACAAACCAGTCCTTCATATTTTCTATTGACACTCTTCAAGAAAGGCTTTTGGAAAGACGAGGACTTTGAGAACTGTGGTCGGTGTAAGTTAGATGGGACTTCCTCTATCTGGTTGTCATTGGTATGTGTGTAGGCATTGGTCTGGAGTCTAGACAGGATAGTGCTCATTTTGCTTGAGTCTGGTGAGAGTCTTTATGTCTCCATTTTCCTAATGTCTTTTCTCACTGTCTGTGGAAGAGAAGTCAGATGCCAAGGCTATCTTGTCCTGATAGCTTGCTGGGCAGGAGAGCACCCTGGTTACCTGACCGTAGGAAGAAGGCTTATCCACCAGAGGGCTTACACAGAGCAGAGCATCAGCTGCATCTTCATTGGTGCTCAGAACTCCTCTTGTATGGTAGATTTTCCCATACTACCCTCCTTGAAGAGGCTGAAATGACCTTTAGACATTAAAGGTTCCAGTGATATCGTATTGGAGGCAAACTGAGCCCATGGTCAGCTTCTAGTGTTTTGCCTCTGCTGCCAGAAATGCCCTCAAAGGAACTTTTCTACATGAGGACTCCCATGGCAGATGGGGAAGGTGACCTCCACTTCTGGGTGTCCCTAGATCGGTCCAGGCATTAGGGATTTAACTGGTGATCCGTCATGAGGTTAAACAGTTCATGGATTTTGCTGGCTGCCTTCCCACCAAAGTCAGCTTCAGATGTTTAGAGAGCAGAGGCCAGGGAAATGTCCTATGAGGTCCCAGTCCCTCCTGCTGCATTATTTGGCCACTTGCTTCCACCTCTTTTCCCAGCTCGGAGCCTCTGTACTTCGGTGCACAAACACTCTCTGCTGGGTTCTCTCTGAGATAGGTTCTTTTACTGTTGCCCTAGTAACAGAATTACTAAGTTGAATTCCAGCCTCGGGAGTATGTGTTCCTGGTGAGGTAATGTCTGTCGCATCCAGCATTTCTTTCCTTCTCACTCCCACTCCCTCACTTCAGCCCTTCTGTCCCTCACACTTAGCCTGCTGTCCTGTCCCATCCCTGGCCTATGTGTCTTCTGCCCACCCTCCTTGATGGGGCTTTCTCAGGCTCAGGAACTCCTCCTTGGCCAATCCCCCATCAAACTGGCTTTCAAAGCTCTTTAAGATTGCCCCAAACTATAACCCGCTGTGCAGCGGTGTTTTAAGCAGAACAAGTCATTGCTGAAGGGGTGCTTAGGGATAGTCAAAAAAATTAGAAGGGAGTCTCCCTGGACCTATAGAGGCATTATAGTGTAAACTTGAAGCATGAGAGTTTAATACACATAGCGTTTCTCAAAGCTTAGCATCCTTAAGAAAGTTTCTTAACTTAAAATTCACTTTCCTCAAGTACAAAATGGAAATAATGCTAGTAACTTCATCTGAGCTTCTTCTTTTTTTTTTTTCTTCAATTAGGGAAACTTATCTCCTAATGTTGGGTTAGGGCTGTAAAGATGGTTCACGGTAAAGTGCTGATGCACAGTGTGAGGATCCGAGTTCAGATCTTGAGGGCCACGGGGAGAGCTGGCTGCAGCGGTGCACACTTGTAACCTCACCACTAGACAAAGTAGATTGAGGCAGGAGCAGACAGATCCGGGAGTTTTTCTGGATTTCCAGGTTACATGAGATGGTGAGCTCCAAGTTTACTGAGAGACCCTGCCTCAAAAATACAGTGGAGGCAGGAAGGCTCAGGGGTCCAAGGAAACTATCAGGAAAGGACTTAGAACCTCTGCTCCCCCATATATCAGAACCCCAGGAGCACAGGCTGTTGAGATCAAGGGTTTCCAGGTTCTCCACTTCACACAGCTGTATATGGAACCTTATTTGGGAGGGAGTCGGGAGGGTCTGAGAACGTCACCTTTCAACTCTGCACAGCTGTGGCAGCGATCCACACCACAAGTATCTTTGTTTCTTGTTTTCTATTCTTTAGTTTCATGCTCGCATACGTGCCTCATGGCAGTTTTGCTCTTTTTTTTTTTTTGGTAGACTGTTGAGTTAGGTTTTAGGATTGTTGTTTCTCCACCCAGTTTTCTGTGACGTGTTCTTTACTCTTCAGCCACATCATATGCACCTATCTCCCATCCTTATGTCTTTTCCTCTTCAGTCCTTAGCCTCCTCCTTTTCTTTTAACTGTAATCTTCCACAAGTGTAACCCTTTCTAAGATCTGTAGATCCTAAGAGCATCCCAACTTTGCTCCCCCAGATGTTTTACCTACCTTGATTTTTTTTCAAAGCCCACCTACTACTAAATCTTTGTCCTTTCCCACCCCACTTCTGTCCTTTCTAACCTCATTCACTAAAATCTGGGTCTACTCCACACTTGGCTGTTTCTCCTCTAGCAGTGATTGAAGCCAAGGGGAGCACTTTTATCCACCGACCACTAAATATTTGCAGAGAGGCCATAGCAAGCAGCTGTGGTTGCTTTCTCAGTTCATTTCCTACACAGAAAATAACATACAGCTTACACCAGGTACTCTGAGCGCCTAGATTGAGAAATTATTTTCTCAATTATATGCTCATCCAAGTCCTGTCTGAACAATGCAAATACTTCAACTGGAGGAATATAGCTGATTAAAAAATAAACCAAGCAACAAAATAACACCAGATGCATAAATACCAACACAGTAACATAAGAAATATTGGGGGGGGAACAAGACACAGAACTCTTCCAAAAATTATTAACCTTAAAGAAATGGTTTACTACTGAGAGTCAGTCAGACGAAGTCTCAGAGAACTCACAGTAGAGATTTTAAGTATGTGCAATGACTTAGACAGCTGGATAAGACAAGGAACATGATGAGCTAGTTGAAAGAAGACTCCAGCAAAGAGATAGAAATACTGCAGAAAAACACCCTGGAATTCTGGAA
Organism: Microtus ochrogaster; assembly: GCF_000317375.1. NCBI lineage: Eukaryota > Metazoa > Chordata > Mammalia > Rodentia > Cricetidae > Microtus > Microtus ochrogaster. The sequence goes on along the minus strand of NW_004949264.1, from coordinate 167,445 downwards.
ATAAAAAGCACAGTACATCAAACAAAAAGCTGTGGCAAGTTTCATCTCCAGAGGCGAGGAGGAGCCAGAATATCAGAGCTTGAAGATGAAGTGGAGAACTGGCCATCCCACCAGGACAAAGATAAAATGATAATTAGTCACCAGGGGGAACTTTAAGATATATGAGACACACCCTGGAATGACTAAATTTACAGGTTATGGGCATAGAAGGAGGACCTCTTTCTAAAGGTACAGAAAAGATTTGCAAAGGAATCATAACAAAAAAAATTTCCCAGAGTTAGAAAAAGAGATGCCAATCCATATACAAGACATTTAGGCCGGGCAGTGGTGGCGCAGGCCTTTAATCCCAGCACTCGGGAGGCAGAGGCAGGCGGATCTCTGTGAGTTCGAGGCCAGCCTGGTCTACAAGAGCTAGTTCCAGGACAGG
>NW_004949264.1:164260-166918 GCF_000317375.1 Microtus ochrogaster | reverse complement strand
CCAGCCTGGTCTACAAGAGCTAGTTCCAGGACAGGAACCAAAAAGCTACGGAGAAACCCTGTCTCGAAAAATCAAAAAAAAAAAAAAAAAAAAGACATTTAGGACATTACACAGACAATGCCAGAAAAGAACTTTATATCATATTATAATTAAACACTAAATATACAGAATAAACAAAGTATATTGAAACTGACAGTAGGGAAACTTCAAGTCATTTATAAAAGAGGGAGTATTGGAATAACATTGGATTATTCAACTGAAATACTAAAAGCTATAAAGGACTTGGAATGATATAAATACCAGTCTAGAATATGATACCCAATAAAGCTGTATATCATAATGGAAGAACAAATAACTTTCTGATAAAAATAGGCCTAAGTAATTTATAAGCACTAAGTTCTACAGAAAATACTCAAAGGAATCCTGCAGACTGAAGAGATAAACAAATCCACCCATGAAGCCACAGGAAGGAATAAATTGTGATAGATGATGGGGGGGGGGGGGCACACACACACAAAATGAACAAAATGGCGGGTGTCAGAATAAAACTTTTCATAATAACTCTGACTAGTAATAGTCTCAGTTCACCCATCAAAAGGCACAGGCTATAAGATTGTATAAAGAAGTCAGGAACCACCTGTTTGCTGCCTGCAAGAAACATGCCTCACTACTAAAGTCAGACTCTGTCTTAGGGTGATAGAATAGACAATGTTGTAACAAGCAAATGGACCTATGAAACAAAAACAGTAGGTGTCACTGTGCTAGTATCTGAAAAAAGGATAAAGTCACTTCATGTTGATTAAGGGAGCAAATACTGGGGCTGGAGAGATGGCTCAGTGGTTAAGAGCCTGCTCTTCCAATGGTCCTGAGTTCATTTCCCAGCAACCACATGGTGGCTCCCAACCATCTGTAATAAGGTCTGGTGCCCTCTTCTGGCCTGCAGGCATACACACAGATAGACTATCTATATACAATAGACTATTGTATACATAACAAATAAATAAATAATTAATATTAAAAAAGGAAGCAAATACATCAAGAGGACATTATTATCTAAGACTTTATGCCCCAAACTCAAACTACTAGATGTAAAGTCAGAGATTAGCCCCTGAAAAATAAGTGGATGTTTTCAATACTTTCACCATCTGATAGGTCATCCCAACAAAAAAAATAAATGGAAATATCTGAGTTAAATTATATCATAGATAAAATGGGCTCAACAGACATCTACAGAAAGTCCCATCCAAACACTGTAGAACACATTTTTTTTTCCTCAGCAGTCCATGAACTTTCTTTAAAATAGGCTATATTAGGACATGAAGCAAGACTTAACAAATACAGGAAAATAGACATAAGTTCTTGTATTCTGACCGTAGTGGGATAAGACTACAAATCAACAGCAAGAGAAACCCCAGAGTGTACACAGTCATGGGCATTGCATTAAACAACACGGTAATGAATGCGGAATGGGGCCATGAAGAACTCAGAGGAGTAAAAACATTTCCTAGAAGAAAATGAAAATGAAAACAAAACATACCAAATCCTTCTGGATACAATGAAAGCAGCCTAAGAAGGAAGTGCTTATAATGCTAAGCACTTGCATTAAGAAATCAGAGATAAGCTGAGTGAGGTGGACCATACCTTTAGCTGCACTGCTTGAGAGGTGTGGGCAGGTAGATCTCTGAGATCGAGGAGAGCCTGGTCTAAAGATTGAATTCAAGGACAGCCAGAGCTACCTACATAGAGAACCTTGTCTTGACACCCCCCACACACACCAAAAACGAAAGAGGACGGAAAGAAAAATGACAGATCTCATTTTATCTATTTATTTAAATTTCTTGAGTAGAGCAAGACAATCCCAAACTGGTAGACAAAGAAAAAGTTAAAAACAGGGAAGAAGTTAATAAAATGGGGATCGATGATTGGCTACACGTGATGCTTCACTCCTGAAATAAGAGCACTTTGAGGCAGAGGCAGGCAGATCCCTGAGTTTGAGCCTCGCTTACAACATAGATGAGGATGTGGAGAACATGAACCCTTATTAATGCTGGTGGGAGTGTAAATTCATGTAACCTCTATGGAAATCAATGTGTAGGCTTCTAAAAAAAGCTAAAATTAAAGCGACCATACAACCAACTATACTCCTGTTGGGCATATACTCAAATGGTTCCATATCCTACTACAGAAATACCTTGTACATCCATGTTCATTGCTGCTCTGCTTGCAGGAACCAAAAAAATGGAATCAGTCTGGGTGTCTTTCAGTTGATGACTAGAAGTGGGCCAGACCCACAAAGACAAATGCTACTGCTCACACCCCATAAGAACTTCCTTGCTATGAATTTTTAGATGTTTGTGTTTAGCATTGAGTGTCTGTAAAGGTCAGGAAGCAAGAAAGAGCCCATGAAAGGGCAAGGGGCAGAGATGGGATAGTATAATGCTTGTGATACGAAAGAAGGGGGAACACTAGGGGATAAAGGTTTAGGGGATGGGGCAGAGGGGGCCAGGGAGAGGAGGACATAGGGGAGAGTTAGCTGAAACTAAGGTGGTGGAGTCTGTGGGGGGGGGAAGGAGTGTGAACAGGTATGTTAGTGGTGAGGATGGTGGTGGAGTCTGCGGGGGAGGAGTGTGAACAAGGTGTGTTAGTGGTGAGGATGGT
>NW_004949264.1:139292-163144 GCF_000317375.1 Microtus ochrogaster | reverse complement strand
GAGTGGGTGGAAGCTGCAGATGGAGAATACAGGTGTTGAAGAAATGAGTTTAGGAACAGGTAATGACTTTGTTTTGGGGCTTGCTGCATTTGACATGTCATAGCTCACTTTTATTGACTCACTGAGTGAGCACTTTACATATGTTATCTCTTATATAATTCCCCACTAGCTTCTTGCAGGAAAGGTTATTAACCCCCATAACAGTTGAATAATTTGCCTACAGTTATTGGATCTCAGAGTTGGGAGTCTCGCTAAACACATGGCCTCCTTGGCATCTTAAAAAGAATATCTTTTCTTATATTTTGGTAATTTCATACATGTAAAAAACACATCTGGATCATATGCACCTCCAACTCCTCCTTCCCACTCCCCCTGCCCCACACTCCCAACATGCCCTCTCCTCACTTCCTGTCCTCTCTTTTCTTTGCCAATGACCCATCAGGCAAGGGGACTTCTTTTGTGACACGTGTCCTCTTTACCTTGGCTCCCTGAGTTTATGGCTCAGCCCACACCCCTCACTCTGGTCACTCTGGTTGGTTTTTTTTTTTTTTTTTTTTTCCTCACCTCAAATCTTCCCTGGCTGAGATTTTAGACTTGAAATGACTAAACTTCTCTGAATCTCAGATTTTTTTCTCTGAACAATTTATGCAGTACAGAATTGTAGGTATCAAGAGATGGAGTTCACGGAGGGTAAGGCCATTTGCTATGTCTCTTAGTATTTCCAAGTGCTGGGCTAGAGTTCGGCTTATGTTGGCTGCTCTGTGATTCCTGGCTGAATAGATGACTGGCTGAGTGTATAGGCTGCTATGAATTCTCAGCCTTTCACCTTTGCTAGATCCTAGAGAGAGTTTTCTCTTTCAGTTGCCCTATAGTCTTGACTGTGTTTGTGTGTGTGTGTGTGTGCTGTGTGCTTTGGGGATAATTATTTTTGTTTGTTCGTTTCAAAAAGTTGTCTTTTGAGAAAGGGTCTCACTATACAGTTCAGACTAATCTCAAACCTGGAATCCTCCTGCCTCCGGCTCCTAAGTGCTAGGACTATAGGTTTGTGCTACTGAGCCTAGTTTAGGAAAGCCTTTTAAAAAATCCTTTAGGGGCTGGGCAGTGATGATGCACACCTTTAATCTCAGCACTCAGGAGGCAGAGGCAGGTGGATCTTTATGAGTTCAAGGCCAGCCTGGTCTACAAAGTGAGCTTCTACACGGCCAAGGGTACGCAGAAAAACCCTGTCTCGAAAAGCTGAAAAAACAAAACAGAACAAAACAAAAACAGAAAACAAAGTTCAGGGGTTATATATGACCTGAGAATATGTTGCACGATTTCTGGTTGGTCTTAATAATAAAAACTGGAGTCAGGTATTAAGGGGTGAAAATTGAAAGATCAGAGAACCTGAGCAGCCAGTAGTTCTTACCTCTACGAAATCCTTGGAACAAAAAGGGGCAAGCTCCTGTCTCTATGAATCTTCAGACTGAATGCCTTGAGCTCCTGCTTCTTCCTGCTTTATTTTTGTCTTTCTGCCCAGCCATATCCCTGCCTGTCTCCACCTCCCTAGTGCTGGGATTAAAGGCAAGTGACTCCCAAATACTGGGATTAAAGGTGTGAACCACCACCACCTGGCTCCATTTCTCTTTGAGACTGGATCAATCTAGTATAGCCCAGGGGGGCCTTGAACTCACAGAAATCTGTCTGCTTCTGCCAGAGTGCTGGGATTAAAGGTATGTGCCACCACTGCCTGGCCTCTGTGGCTAACTAGTGGCTTAGCTCTGTACTCTGATCTTCAGGCAAGCTTTATTTGTTAGATCACAAGCAAAATATTGCCATAGGAATAGACCTGGGTCCTGATGTTGGTGTTAGGTGGTGGGGATGTGCCTGGGTGAAAGGGGAAGAGGTGAGAGGTCAGAAAACAGTTTAGATCACCTTTTCTCTGGGAATGGAGAGATGCTAGGGCATCAACCCGTAGTCAGGAGCCTAGGGAGTGGTGAATTTTTAACAGCCGTTTTCTGGTCCAACATAACAACCTTCTAAGTGTTGCTCTCTCCTCTTGTTGCAGGCCCTTACATTTGAATAACCCGCATATGGATTCTGATGTTATTTCACTAAGTTTTACCTATAAGATGTATATTAATACTCAGGGAAAACTCTGGTTCTCTCTGAAGATAAACAGGTAAGCTATCTGCCTGAGCTCAGCATGCTGAGATAATTAAGGTTAGTTGCCATAGAGAGAGAGGGAGAGCAGCACATTAAAATGTATCATACTTTCTGTGTTTAGGAAATTCATTTAATTAAACATTCAGAGCCACCAGATCTACCTAGACCCAGATACCTATTCATCTGTTGGCTGTGAGGAGAGGAAAGGCATTTCCTCGGTGAGCGTCTGCATGGCCCCCTGCCTCTGCTCAGACACAAGGGGATCACTTCTGCCATGTTTACTGACAAAATACGTGACCGTGTATACAGAGTCTGTCGGCCAAGGCTGTACCGCTGCGGGCCCTTTCGAACCCGGACCTTCCTTCTCGGTTTCGTTGCTCAGTTACAAAGGCGACTGCTTGCTGCTCTGACCTTATTAATTATCCTTCACGGTTCCCTTTCTGCACACTCTGTTGCCCCCCCCCCATCTCTAATCAGAAGATCCACTTCAAACTCTGTATCTAGTTCAAATGTCAGGTCTTCTTGGAGTCTTTGATACATAATCACCTTAAGCTTTCTTAAACCTTTTGTTTTCACAAAAATTCTCCCCACAGTTTGTTATAGTGATAAATCTTTCCCATTAAAGCATGGCCTCCTTGAGGCTCAGGCACCTTTTAAAACTTAATATACATATACTATGCCTGGTTCATATAGCTCTTTTTAATTTTTCTGAGATTTATTTATTTTTATTTTATGTCTATGGGAGTTTTGCCTGCATGTATATCCGTGTGCCAGATAAGGACATCGAGTACCCTGGAGCTGGAGGTATAGATAGCTGTTAGCCACCGTATGGGTGCTGGGGATCAAACCTGGGTCCTTTGGAAGAGTCGTTAGTACTCTTAACCCCCGAACCTTCTCTCAAGCCCACCCATATAGTTCTTATATCACTCCTGTTGAAGAAAACTAAGTTAATAGCATTATATAAACTCTCAACAGTACACATTATGCCAAAGTGATTTATTATTTGCATGCATATATGTACAAGGATGTATGTGGTTTATATGTGGGGTGGGGAGACGCCCACCCATGTTTTCCTGTAGAGACAGTGAAGGACATTGGTGTTCTGGTCTACCTCTCGCTGCTTCTTCCCTGGCTTTCTTGTACTTCCCTCAGAAACCTGGAGTTAAGGGGTCTATTAGTTTGCTTTTTCTTGCTGCTCTGATAAATGCCATGACCAAAAGCAACTCAGGGAAGGAATGGGTTTACTTCAGCTTGTGTTTTCATGTTCACAGTGAGTCATCAAGGGAAGCCATGTCAGGAGCTCAAGGTAGGAGCTGATATAGAAGCCATTGAAGGATGCTGCTTGTTCCTCTATGGCTTGTTTAGTTATTTTTTTTCCTCTTATGTAACCCAAGACCACCCACAATGGGCTGGACCCTCTTAGTCATCAATCAGGAAAATAACCCACAGATTTGCATACAGACCAGTTTGGTGGAAGCATTTTCTTGGTGAAAGCATTTTTTCAATTGAGATTTCCTCTTCCCAGATGACACTAGCTCGTGTCTAGTTGACAAAAACAAAACAAAACAACAACAACAAAAAAACCCTAACCAGCCAGCACAAGGGGAAAGATAATTGGGATGGATTTAAGGTGTGGATGGGAGGTGGAGACAGAAAGAACACAGGGCCATGGAACTAAGTTTTAGTCCCAGGTCTTTTACAACCTCACTGAAAAGCCTAGGAGCGCACTTTGCTTCCTGCATGCGGAATAAGACAGCTCTAGACCTCAGGTTCTCTAGAGCCAGGCAGGACATTCCAGCTGTCCTTTACAAAGGCCTTCATTCAAGCTAATGGCCCATGAGGATGTGACTGGCACACTCTGGAACTGGCCTTCAGGAGGTCACTAGGAAATTGGTGAACACTAGCCAGGGTGCAGGAATGCTTTCGGCTTCACTGGGAAGGGAGCAGAAAGGTGCCCTTCCCGAGGAGAGACACAGTCATAAGAGCTGTTAGAATAGTGTAGTAACATGGCCTTGGGAGGAAAAGAGAGGAATCAAACAAAACCAAACCCAAATCCTTCAACTTGTGATGGTCCCCATTCGGAGAACTGGGGAAGCTTAAGGAGGCTGGGTAGGCGGCAGGGAAGAGTAAAGAGTTTATTACCAAGGCGAATGTGGCTTAACCAGCTGGACCAATTAGAATATGAGGGACCAGACAGGAGAATTTTTTTTTAATTGAAAAGGCAATTTCATGCTCATGGAAATAATTCAAGCACTATAAAATTTATCACTGAAAATTGTTTCCCGTGTTCCTTCTGGCCTCCTTTCCCAGAAACAGCCACCTTTGACAGTTCCCATGTATGCTTCCAGAGCATTCTAGCCATCCTTTGCACTCTGTCTTTTTTGAATGTGGCTATATATTTTAGAAATTGTTCTGTAACCGCACACATATTCATTAATCATTTCTGAAAATATTCGAGTGCCTCTTGAGAGCCCAGCACTGAGTGTTCCGGGGAGGGGGAATAAGATCCAGCCCTTCTGAACATTCTAGCGACAGCACCAGAAAACAAACAAGAAAATGATCATTACATAACGTAATGACAGAGTGATAAGAGCTGCCGGAGGAAAACAGCAGCGTGAGGGCAGCGTGGTGGGGAAGATGTGTTTAGATGAGGTGCAGGGGAAGACTGCCTAGGAGATGACCCGAAAGAGAAGACAGGGTGGATAAGCTTTCCAGGTGGAGGGGCGTGGGCAAGGGCTCTGGGTTTCCTTGCTGTTGCTAGGAAGAACACAGGCCAAAAGCAACCTAGGGGATGAAAGGGCTTATTTGACTTATCCTACCCTGTTACAGTAGACTGAGGGAAGGCGGTGGAACTTGGGGCAGAACTTGGAGTAATGGTTCTTGCTGTCTTGTGACAGCTTCATGATTAGCTCGCTCTCTGTAACAGCCAAGGAGCACCTGTTCAGGGAATAGTGCTGCCTCCAGCAGGCTTTCATCAATTAACAATCAAGGCAATCTCCCAACATGTCCACAGGCTAATCTGACTTAGACAGCCCCTTACTTGAGACTTCCTTCTCTGGTGACCCTAGGCCATGTTGACAGTTGAAGTTAATTAGGATGGGTTTCTGGGGGATTGGCCGTTAGTGGGGCAGTGGGGTAGTGGGGCTGAGGCAGAGTGAGACAGAGAGCAGAGGTCATACAGGCAGTAGGGGCAGAGCTCATGAGGACTGGAAGCCATGGAAGGAGTTTGGTTTGTATTCTTAGTACATGGCCACTGAAAGTTTGGGAGATGGGGTAACAGCCATACATGGCTTAGAAAGCTCCTGCTGGCCACCGTGTGGTGAATCGGCTAAGAAGGAGCGAGAGTGAAACTGTCAGAATCGAAAAGCGGTCACAGGCTTGATCCAGTTTGGGCAGTACCACCCACAAAAAGTAGGACTTATAAGAAAGGAGTTTAAATAATCCCATGAATTCTGGCCTGAGAGACTGGGTAGAAGCTTTGCTTTTACAGGGTGCTGTGGGCACGGAGCAGACGGTATGGTGACAGATGCTTTCTGACCTGGGGTGTCCTGGTTCAGTGCCGATTTCCAGAAGCACAGAAATGTCTGTGTTGGAGCACATGGCTTAACTCTGGATTGGAGGCAGAGATTTAGGTGTCAGTGAATAATGGCTTAACTGTGGGCCTGGAGTACCAGCAGAGTTAGCATGAAGCCAGGAGAGTTAGGAGGCCCTAGCTGGGGATGAATTCCTGGATCCTTTCTACATTGAGAGCTTGGGGCATGGAAGAAGAGCCAACAGAAGGGGCTGAGATAGGCTAGCCCTTGAGCGAGGCATTCACTCTGGGAGCCCACCACAGTATGTGGAACAAGGCCTAGGATTTCTGCTGTGTTTGCTTGCTATGCCATACCATACCACCACATTGGTTTTATTAGGCCTCTATACTTTGGTGTTTGATTGTTACCAATCCTCTTCTGGTGAACCATGCTGTGCGTGAATGCCTCTCTCTTTGTCAGTGGTTCTCAATGGGCGATTCGGTGGGAACGCTTCAAAGACCTCTGTTTTCCTGGAATCTGAATGAGTACATGGATTACTGAGTTATTTAGATGTCATGAGACAATAGCGCTTGCAGAGCGAGAGAGGAAGAATGAGAACAGTTTATACACAGAGAAATGGACATGAGAGCGAGGACAGGAAAGTCCCTTTGAGGCAACTAGTCCTGGCCATTGCTTCTGTGGGTGGCAGTAGCAGTAGTAATAATTTTAATAGTAATAATAATAATAGTAAAATAATACCTTGACATTGACACTGTTGTAATACAGCACACTTTTGGCATAACTCTACACTGTAAAAAGTGACATTCTGATTGTTTCCCCAAATTTACTGAGCTGCGAGATTGGGCTGTCTTGATTGAAGGCAAAGAGCAGATGTGGAGAATGGATTTGGCCTCATTCTCACTAGATGTGTGGCAGCGTGTTTGATATTCAGCTTTGGGTTTTATAGAGTGCTGATTCATGGCATCAAGAATCACAGATAACTCGATGCTGTAAAGCCCCTCGGGCCCAGCATGGGCAAAGAGTGTTGACTCCACCCAGCCCAGCTCTCCTACCTCCCCGCCCACCTGTGTCGTCTCTGAAGGGGAAGGAAGCTGGGAACATCCTTGTCAAGCTCAAGGAAGCAAAGACTTCATAGGAACCAAGGGAAACCGTGTAAGTGTGAGGCCTAGGGTCCGTATCTCCAGAAGCTACATAGAGGGCTGAGTGGACATGGTGGCCTGGCTATAATCCTAGCGTGTGGGAGACACAGACAAGACGAAAGGGGAAGTTCCAGGTTCAGAGAGACTTCTGCTCAGTGTATGCAGTACATTCAGTCAAAGAGCACACCTGACTGACCTCAAGGCTTCCACATGCATGTGCACACACGTGAGCACACAGGCATACATACCACACACTTGCGTACACACACAAAACACCTTTAAACCCCCCCCCCCCAAACAAATAAAAACCATTTTTAAGCATTTTTATCTGGTATGGGTATCCTAGAATACAAAACTATACAAACTATTCTTGCTTAAATATTCCAGAACACTGACCTCTTTGAGACTATCATTGTTCCCCGGAGGGTGGGGTGCGAGGGGGGAGGGAGGGCAGATCCAGAGCAGAGTTACTCCACTGCTGTGTGTCTTTTTAAGCTCTTGGTAGGATCTTCTCAGCTGTCTAGAAGATTCTCTCAGTTCTCACACGTGTTGTTTTGATGAGTGTCCACTATCCTGTCACCTGCACTGTGAGTCCCCATCACAATCCCACTGACAGGAGCTCAGGCCCCTTGTTTGATCTTACACATCTTTGACTCTTACATAAAGACGTTAGCTAGATCTGTGTGTTTACCTTTCTGCACGTTCTCTATTCTTTCCCTTTTCCTAATGTCTGCTCTTTCTGCTCTCTATTCACTGCTCATTCTGTAGGGAGACTGAAAAATATGCTTTCATGAAATTTGTAGTGAGGACGGCAATCATTTCTCAAACAGTTTTCTGTAGGGCTGCTGATGGCCTCCCTGTACTTGGATGTATAGAATTTTTGCATTTTTAAACTATTTACTATTTTTTTCATTAGTGATTTGTTACAATGTTCTGTCAGTAATTATTTTATTGGTTTATTTATTTTTCTTTCAATACTTTTATGGCTAAAAAGTCTTTCTGCATTGATTGGAAGCAGCTTAAGATTATTCCTAATGCACATCCAGAGATGAAGCTAAGCTGACCCTGAGATATGTGTTCTCCTTTGTTTTTTTTTATTCTTTTTTTATAATTTATTTATTTATTAAAGATTTCTGTCTCTTCCACGCCACCACCTCCCATTTCACTCCCCCTGCCCCCCCCCCCCCCTCGTCAACCCAAAGAGCAATCAGGGTTCCCTGCCCTGTGGGAAGTCCAAGGACCACCCTCCTCCATCCAGGTCTAGTAAGGTGAGCATCCAAACTGCCTAGGCTCCCACAAAGCCAGTACATGCAGTAGGATCAAAAACCCATTGCCATTGTTCTTGAGTTCTCAGTAGTCCTCATTGTCTGCTATGTTCAGCGAGTCCGGTTTTATCCCATGCTTTTTCAGACCCAGGCCAGCTGGCCTTGGTGAGTTCCCGATAGAACATCCCCATTGTCTCAGTGTGTGGGTGTACCCCTCTCGGTCCTGATTTCCTTGCTCGTGCTCTCTCTCCTTCTGCTCCTGGTTTGGACCTTGAGATTTCTGTCCGGTGCTCCAATGTGGGTCTTGTTTGTTTGTTGTTTTTTTTTTAAATTCTTTGTTTAACTCTTCAAGTCATATGAGATTTATTTTATTTTATTCTGTCAGGTGATAGATCTTCATGGAATTATTTCCAAATTAATCTCAGACACCATTTATTGCCTGACTAGAAGCAAGTTATTCCATATCATTCAACTTGCATTTCTTTTTCAAGAGAGGTTAATGCAAATATGATGTCACAAGGTCATGATGAAGAAAGAAAAATAAGGCCATGGAGACAGTGGTGTTTCATAAATGCTGTAGGAATGTTGGTTCTCACAGTATTTCCACGTCACCATTCACATGGCCTAAGTAAGGACATAAAGTGTGTTTCTTCTGGTTCTACTCCACAGCTTTAGCTGGCTGCAGTGCCCAGGCATGTTAGCTGGCTAAATGCTAAGAAAAACCCTGCGTCTCCACCAGACATGGGCATGGGCATTCCTTGCCATTGTTCACTATAACACAACTGTTTTATGACTTCTGGTGTTCTGGTCTTATTGAGTAGTTCAGAGGTGTGCACAGCCTACATGCAAATGCCATGCGGATTACACAAGGGGCTTAAGCATTTGCAGGTTTTGGAATGTGCTGGGGAGTATTCTATGAACAAACGGTTGTTTCTTATGGTCTTGTCTCAATTCACTGAAGAAAACAACCTCAACCAAGGCTACTTCCTTGATCCTAACAAGCCCAAGATTGTTTGGGCTGACAGAAAGGGTTTAGCACACCACAGATGAGTTGGAGTATAGGCTATTTATAGTTGGTACAGTTCAAGGACACACATGTTTAGGGGTGAGGAGAGAATGCAGAGCCTGAGTTGGGGTTTGGGTGGTTTCAGGGAAGGGGGCCAGAAGCCTTTCATGAGGTGTCAGGATCTGATGAGGGAAAGGGTTTGTTCTTCTCTGAAGTCTTGAGGGATCACAGAGAGGGTGGGCTTTGGAGATTATTTAAATGATAGGAGACACATGGCTTGGCATGGGGAGTGGGAGGGCTTTCCAGGCGTGCTGGGCTGTTTGGAGGCTGTTCAGAATCTGGTCCAAGACATGCTCTGAGGGGTGAGCTGACTGCTCCATCTTAGTGAGGCCATGATTTTAACTCTTCTGTCAGATAAGAGGTGACATGTCAGAGGGAGGTACAAAGGAATTTTCTGGAAGATAGAGCCAACTCTTAGTCACTGAGGGGAGAATAGCTAAAAAATGTAACCATATAGTAAAAGAAGAGCATAAACCTTAGCCAGTTAGCCTCCAGAGGCAAGCGAGCTATTAGCTTGGCACTCCATTTGTTTTAGTCTACTGATACAGACAAATGGGGCTATAGTGTTTATGGCGAGGGGCACTGTCTGTGCAAACGCGAGGACCTGAGCTCAGATCTCCATCATCCTTCAGTATCCCCAACACTGGAGGGGGAAAGGGACATGAGGATCACCAGGGCTCGCCTGATCACCAGGTTAGCTGAAAAACTACAGACTTCAAGTTCAGTGAGAGAAGTCTCAAGGGGATGGGGGGGGGGGAGAATGGGGATGGGAAGGGAGTCAATGTCCTCTTTCTCTGACCTCAGCATGTCCATGCACATGCACGTGCATGCACATGTACTCCACACATGTGTGTACCACACACAAACATGTTTCATAAGTACTACAGAGGTCTAGAGCTTGGTGGAAGCACCAGGTAGGAAGCATAGCTTCTGAGAAATGGAAGCAGAATGGCAGTTGTGGATGAGGAATGTACTAAGAGGTCTTTCTTTGATGTGTCTTTGAATTGCCTCTACTTCATTTTTGAGGGAAGCACAGTGGGTGCACCCTCCATATGATGGGGGATGGGACAGACTGTGGCTAGCTAGGAGTTAACATGGAGCTCCTAAGGAATAGCCGGTGGTGGCTGAATGATTGTAATACTGTACATTCTCAACATAAGTGCACATTTCCTGTTCAGGACACGGATTTAATGGGGCCTATTAAAAACAGGTAACTAAGGTTCTTTTTATTGAGAAACAAAATGAAGATTATTTGTCTTGGCGTTGGAACCTAATTTCCCATTTTCCTCATCACAGGGTTTTATCCCGACCAGGCAAACCTACTTACTATTCTCCTAGTCTAAATGGGCAGTGCTAGCGCGCTCAGCCCTTTGTTTAGGAGGCGCTGTGAAAGTACAGCTTCTGCAGCTTCCTTTGGAGACTCCAACTCCAAGCTGGCTGCTTTCTCAGGTGGCGCTGCCCTCCTAGGCCTCGCCACTCTCCCCTTTCTCTACTTCTCTCTCCCAACCCAAGCTCTTCCTCTACCAAGTATTGTGTTGCAGATTTATTTGGCAGTTATACTGTGTGATACAAAGTTAGTTCATATTTTATACACATAGGCTATATTTAAGTCTCCATCAAAATAACATATTTTCTTACAGCCTGAGACTTAGTTGTGTATTTCCTTGTGATGTGTCCCTGAAGTTCTGAGTACAAATCTGCTGGAAATCAGGAGCCTGAGGATTCTTGTGAAGATTATTCAAAGTTTTTTTTTTTTTTTTTTTTTTTTTTAGAATCCAGGTCTTCCACCTCTAGGTAAATCCCAGCACCTCAGGCTCTTTGTGATGCTAACAAGCTAGGAACAAAGGCGGTGCTCATTAAGGCTCTGTTCCTTGACAGCACTCTCAAGGGGAACAGGCTGTTGCTGAGTGAGGGTGGGGAGGGTGTCTACTGTGGCCCTCCAGAGGTGCTGGTACTGACGGCTCTTGTACCTGCAGAGTAAACTGATGGCGGCCCTGTCTCCTACTCAGAAGATGAGCTTGGGCGACGGTAAGGACACAGGTTTACCGGGAATGAGAGAGGAAGAAAGGCCCGAGACAGGAGGAAGGAGGGAGAGGAGAGTGGGCTGAGTATTCAAAGGAGACTTCCTGGAGGAGGTGGGCGTTGTCCTGAATTACCTCTTCGAAGAGAAGGAGGGAAGACTCTGATGACCATCGGAGCCCAGTCATAAAAATGTTGGGAGAAATCCAGAAGGAAACTTTTCTTAGAAAAAGTTCTTTTATGTCGCAGAGGCATTGGGAAATCACGGAGATTTAATTACAACTGCCTCCTGAGCAGGATTTGAAAAGGAGTGGGAGGCTCATGGAAACCTTAATTGCTGAGAAAAGTTAAGAGGAGAAATATGACAGAAGTAATAGGTCTGTATGTATGTCATGTCTGATTTGTCATTTTTCTAGACAGGCATTCTGCCTCCTGCCTTCCAGGTTAGAGGAGGGGGAAGAGCCTTCAACTGTTAAGGTGAGCACAGCATTCAGGATGCAGAAATGGGACCCGGGAACACTCCTATACCTTTTAGGGAAGAAAAGTCCCTCCTGAGTCACTTCATTGCTAAGAATAATAATAACCATTTGTTCAGCAATAACAATGCGTGAGGTGCCCGAAAGAGCCCCGCGTCTGGCTAAATAATTCCTTCCTTCCTTTAGAAAATAGAAAACAGCTTGCATAGTTTCTCTTCCAATTTATTCCTCTGGCTTTCCAGTCCTTCGGAAATTTAGGAGGATGCTTCCTTCATAAGTCTTTGTAGCCCAGCCCTTCTGTATTCAGAGAAGATGTCATTGCGTGCATTAAACTGGGTCTTTAAGATTAATGCAGTGTGCAGGAAAACGTAATAAATGATCCTGCATTAGCAGCTTTTAGCTTGTCAAAGTGGCTGCATGCTGAACGCATCTGGGAAAAAATTGCAAATCACACAGCACAGAGCATTGCTAACAGATGCCCACATGGAGAAGTGGTGGATGAGGAGGGAGCTGGACTCAGCCTCCTGTGCTGTCTGCATAGGGAAGAGGGCAGGATTTAGGGATGATGGCTCAAAACTGTTCGAGGGAGGGGTGCTTGGATGAAAAGGTCTGCTGGTGCAGACAAACGCGCATGTGAGTGAAAAGGAAGAGGCTCCATGCCCAAGAAGAATGATAGACTAGATTACATCCGAGGTTCTGCCCAATGTAAACTTTGATCCTATAGCCCTCTGACACATTTCACAGGATAAGGGATAACTATAATAAGGGATAATTTCAGAGACTGTTTCACAGGTTAAGGGATGTACATGCTACATAATTTTGATTATAATTATGTCCCTTCCCAAGGGTTAATAGTACATGAGTTCTGTTCAGTGTGTGAGCACAACCTCACAGTCTACTAGTTATCTGCTCTAAAAATAATGATACAACAAACAACCACAAAACCCGTGATACATGATAGCACATGCTTACTGCTCATGTGTCCAGAGGTCTGCTAGGTGGCTTCGCTGATCTTGGGTGAGGGCTGTTATATATCTGGGGATGGGCAGGCCATCAGCTCATCTAGGGTAGTCTTGACTGAGATTACCTGGGTGACGCAGCTCATGTACGTGTCGTCTTTATCTTCCACTAAGTGAAGACAGACCTGCCCTCATAGTGAAGGAAGGGGTGACAGAAGAATCACGAGAGACCAACCAGAAACATACAAGACCCACGGTCTAGCAAAAAACAAGTCCAACAGGTAAAGTCAGCATCAAGGTGTGGGGAAATGTGCCCCACTCCTCTTGTGAAAAGAATTGCAGTCACCTAGCTGGGGATGGAGAAAAGGAGAAGAGGAGATACTTGGTGTGATCAGAGGAATCTACCACACAGAGGCTGCCTCATTTAATCGTCACAGTGTAATCAGTACCTGGGGGGCTGGTGTGACTATCCCTCCTTTCACAGAGGATAAACAAACAGCAGCAGCCACAAAACACAGACCCCAAAGTGAAGGGAAGCCTTTCTAAAACTCCATGGCTTGTTGGCAGCATTTCAGGCCAGAAAGAACACTGACCTTCCTGCTACAAGTGCAAGGGACTTACATTGTGCCGTATCACTCTTAATTAAGAGCGTGAATCTCAATAGTCTGTCAGAGAGCTTCTAGAATGGTAGTGAGGAGCCTTCAATGTTGTATGAAGGAAATATAGAAGCTTCTAAGTGCTTACTCTGATCCTATTTATCAATTTCCCCGCAGTTCTAGAAGATCTGACATGGTCACATACGTATTAGTCTGAAGACTTCACTGGTTTAACTTTCACCTGAGTATTTAGCATATTTGGCAGGTAAGACAGCTGCTGTGACTGAGTGCCCTAACCTTGGTGATACAAAGCAATAAAAGCAAACTCAGGCATGTGACCACACTGAACAGGCACTGGAAAAGACAGCAGAGCTGTGTGAAGACGCCACTGCCACTAAACATTAGCAAGTTTTGTAGACAGCTTAGGTCTTTATTAAGTGATAAATGGTGTAGATTTAGGAAGAGGAAAGAAAAGAGCCTAAAGTGTGAGATTATCTCGGGGAATGTGCAGCCCCGACTTCTAAATATTGTGCACACTGTAGACTGAATGATCAGAAATTAAGGCACAAGAATTTCAATCTGAACACACACACTCTCTGCTTTAAACCGCCCAACATGTACCCTAGGGATGAACGATTGCTGTGGGCTACACAGCCATTCAAAATCTGTCCCCATTTGCCCGGCTTTATCTGCTGTACCTTCACTTTTCTTTCTAAGAAAGGTTTCACTATACAGCCCTGGCTGGCTTCAAACTTGGGGCCATCCTCCTGTCTCTGCTTCCTGAATGCTGGCATCCTAGGCATGCAGCTCTTTAAAAAAAGATCTTAGAATGGTCTTTTTACATTTGCTGAAACCCTGGGGATCACTCTGTACTTGTAAGGCCATTAGCTATGCCCTTTCATCTCTTGAGCTCTTGCCTCTAAAACTTCTTAACCCTTCTCTGTCTGAGAAGACTTAGCATTCTTCAGTTCTAAGTCTAAAACTCACGCCTTAGTGATAACCAAAGACACTAAACTCCGGATCCAAGAACCTGAGAGAACACCAAGTATGGTACATATCAACACACACACACACACACACACACACACACACACACACACACACACACACACACACACACACATTTAACCCCTAAAAGACAAAAATCAAGGTAACTAGAGAAAAAAGACACATGAATTTGGGATAGAGTAAATTATAGTAATTAATTGGACCATTGCTCAGTGGGTAAAGTGATTGCTGCCAAGCTTGATGGTCTAGGTTTATCCCCGAGATTTACTTATGCTGAAGAAAGGCAACTGTCTTGTGTATGTTGTCCTTTGATTTTTACATGTGCATTGTGGCATGTGTGTACAAGTGTGTGTGCCCACGTGAGTACACTCTCTCTTTGTCTCTCTTTCCCATGTGCACGCACACACAAATAAATCAATGTAATAATAACAAAATAACTAACAGTAGACGTCTTACCAGGAGCTGTCCAAGCCTGAAGACAAAGGAGTGGCGCTCATACACTGCTAGAAATAAACCAAAAGCCAGAATAAAACTTCCTGTCGGCTCAGAATTTTATACTCAGCAAAACCATCTTTTGAAGCTTGGAGAAGGGCTAGGGAGATGACTCAGTGAGGACGTGTACTTCTGTGTAAACATAAGGACTTGAGTTTGAATTTTTACACTCAGATAAAAGCTGTGCATGGCTGCTCATGCCACAACCCCAGTCCCTAGGTGGATAGGTGGGTAGGGTAGATCCCGGGAGCCTGCTGGTCAGTTAGCCTAGCTGAAAGGCAAGCTTCCTATAACAAGAGAGCAATAGAGGAATATGCTTGATGCTCTCCTTTGGCTTCTGCATGGGGGGGGAGGGTATGCACCAGCATACTCACATGTCTGTAACATGCATGTGTGCAGCGCGCACACACACACACATGTGATGGAAGATAAACACTTAAGCAACAAAAAAGTGAATTTATTGTTGGGAGACTTGCAATGGCAGGGTTATTTATTTATTTATTTATTTATTTATTTTATTTATCTATTAAAGATTTCTGTCTCTTTCCCGCCACCACCTCCCATTTCCCTCCCCCTCCTCCAATCAAGTCCCCCTCCCTCATCAGCCCAAAGAGCAATCAGGGTTCCCTGCCCTGTGGGAAGTCCAAGGACCACCCTCCTCCATCCAGGTCTAGTAAGGTGAGCATCCAAATTGCCTAGGCTCCCACAAAGCCAGTACGTGCAGTGGGATCAACAACCCATTGCCATTGATCTTGAGTTCTCAGTAGTCCTCATTGTCTGCTATGTTCAGCGAGTCCGGTTTTATCCCAGGCTTTTTCAGACCCAGGCCATCTGGCCTTGGTGAGTTCCCGATAGAACATCCCCATTGTCTCAGTGTGTGGGTGCACCCCTCGCAGTCCTGAGTTCCTTGCTCGTGCTCTCTCTCCTTCTGCTCCTGATTTGGACCTTGAGATTTCTGTCCGGTGCTCCAATGTGGGTCTCTGTCTCCTTTCATTGCCTGATGAAGGTTAATATTCAGGAGGATGCCTATATGTTTTCCTTTGGGTTTTCCTTATTTAGTTTCTCTAGGATCACTAATTATAGGCTCAATGTCCTTTGTTTATGGCTAGAAACCAAATATGAGTGAGTACATCCCATGTTCCTCTTTTTGGGTCTGGTTTACCTCACTCAGGATAGTGTTTTCTATTTCCATCCATTTGTACGCAAAATTCAAGAAGTCCTTGTTTTTTACTGCTGAGTAGTACTCTAATATGTATATATTCCATACTTTCTTCATCCATTCTTCCATTGAAGGGCATCTAGGTTGTTTCCAGGTTCTGACTATTACAAACAATGCTGCTATGAACATAGTTGAGCATATACTTTTGTTGTATGATAAGGCCTCTTTTGGGTATATTCCCAAGAGTGGTATTGCTGGGTCCAGGGGTAGGTTGATCCCGAATTTCCTGAGAAACCGAATGGCAGGGTTATTAAAGGCTGTTCTTTTCACAGACAAAAATGAGATGAGACAGAATCTTTAAATCTGCAAGAGTAAATGAAGATAAAATTAAATACATTATTTCTTTAATTTCTTTCCTCTTGTCTCTTGTCCTGAGAGCCCATTTATAATATGTGCATATTATATTAATATTGCTCTGCAGTTCTGGAGTGCTCTGCTATGTTTTAGGTACTTTTCATATTGCCTACTTCTTCTTTTTTTCTTTAACTTCCATTTGATAGTTTCTATTGAGCTGCCCTCAAAACCACCTCTTCCTTGGCTGTTTCAAGTCCACTACCGTACCTGTTGTGAGCATTATTCCTTCCTCTTCTTGACTTATCATTTCTAGTGTTTTCACCCGATTCTGTCTGTACTTCTGATGTACCTATGGGAACCAACTATGATGTTATCATGTATGTTAAGCACCTTTTCCGTTGAAGATTTTGATGTGGTGATCACAGTGTATTAAGGTCCCCATTTTGATGGCCGCATGCCTGTGTGAATGAAAGACCCAGTTCTGCTGATTGCCTTACGTCTGACCTCTGACAATGTGTTTGTTTGTTTTTTTTCTTTCTTTACCTATACATTTGTTGTTGTTGTTGTTTTGGTTTTTTACAAAAGCCAAACATCTCGTGGTGATGGGGCATGTGGGGGTGGGTTAGATATTATTGTTTTCACTGAGTCTTAGCCACAGGCAGGCATTCTAATACTGAGTCATGGGATTAAGGGATCCCTTATTGGCCAGCCCAGTCTATACTGCTACTCCTTTATGGCTAACACATTTGTCCTTTCATATCCCCCTTCTGCAAGCTGCAGTGTTGGTTTCTAGTTTTGTTTTCCACTAGTCCTAAGACTGACAAGGTCTGCCGCCTTTCTACCCACTTCTTTGGCTCTTTTTTCTCTGTTGGAGCGATACAGAGGTGAAGGTTCAGCTCTGCTTTCTGCGTTTTACTTGGTGGCTACTACTTTCCACTTGGCCGCTACACATGGGTGTTGTTGGGGAATTATCCCTTTTCTAGCCCCTGTGGGGCTCCAGCTCTTGCTAACCTAAACTCAACCCTTAAATCTGTTAGAAATCTTGGCCTAATTTTTCTTACCTGGGATGGATGGCATAGGTCTTCTGTAATCAAATGCTCATTATCTCTCTCTCTCTCTCTCTCTCTCTCTCTCTCTCTCTCTCTCTCTCTCTCTCTGCAGGTTTGTGTTTCCTTAAATTTTGAGTTCTCTGGTTGCCTGTCAGCCTCAGTTCTCTGATATATTCATAAAAAAATTACAAGTTATTCGACATCTCCCTCTTATGTGTGTGTATGTGCGTGTATTTGTGTGTGTATGTGCGTATATGTGTGTGTATGTGTATGTGTGCATGTGTGTGTAAGAATATAAACAATGCTCTCTCTGTTTTCAATATTGTAAGTAGAAGATAACATAATTCTAAAAACATTATTATTATTGTTTGATTTACAAGAGTGTCTTGGTTTTCTTGGTGCTATGATAAAATACTCTTAATAGATGTCACCTAAGGGAGAAAAGGGCCTATTATGGCTCACAGTTCAAGGGTATGCTCCATCTTGGTGAGCAAGTCCTGGTAGCACAAGCTTGATACCATTGATGACATTCTACACAGACAGGAAGCAGGGAGTGACGAATACCTGCTATTGCTCAGCTCCTTCTCTCCAGTCTGTAGTCCAGAATTCTAGAGGGAACAACACCGCCCACAGTGGGCAGGTCTTCCCGCCCCTGGCATTCTGAAAGGATCATTTCCTCAGGTGATTCTAGATTCTTACCAAGTTGACAATGAACACTGACCATCAGGAAGAGCTTCAGGAAGCATTTGTCCAAGTCCCATGTGTGGACCGTCTGTGGTTAGCATGGCAGACTTACTAAGATTCTGAAGTCATAACCCAGACTCAGGAATCTGAAAAGTCTAAGGAGAACTCATTTTCTTAAATTCATTTGACAGCAATTGTACATTTCAAAATTTGAAATTTATTGGATCCATAGCAATGTCAGGACATAGACAATGACATCCCAAAGAATAGCACCCTGGAATACTGGGTTCTTGGAGGAGACTGGGAAGCATCAGAAGTAAGGTCTTTTAGACTTTCTCCCCTCCTATTGTGTCATCCGTTCTTGTACTTCCCCCACTCCTGCAAAAGCAGATCACAGAAGTCTGAATTTGTCTCTCCCCAAGGTGGGTCATAGAACCTAGAAGCCTCTTCCCAAAGCAAGCCATAAAATTGTAAAGGCTCATTCTCTGGCCTCTCTTCTCTCCCAAAGATGCCCATATAATAGGTGTCCTGCCCTATACCAGTAATCAGAGAGACCAAGAGGAACTGGAATGACCAGTAATGCTGGGTTCCCCTTCAGAATATTATTATAAAGTCAAACACATTTCTATATGGCTGCCCATTCTTCAGTGAACCTAAGTATAGGTTTGTCCTGTGTGTGTGTGTGTGTGTGTGTGTGTGTGTGTGTGTGTGTGTGTGTGTGTTGCTGGGGATGAGCCTTAGTCCTCTCCCACAGAGCTGTGTCCGTGACCCTGAGGATTCCCCTGTCACTGGTTCTGTTCTCCCACTATTAACATGGCCTTTGTTTCCGGAGGAGCCCCCGTGACCCTCATGGTGATGACTGGCCAGGCCCGACACACACTTTCACCCCTACAGCAATGAACATTTGTCAGCACTTAGGCAGAGTAAGAAAGGAACAAAACAAAATAATAAAACATTTTCCTTCCCTCTTCTAAGCCCTTTGGCGGGTCTACACATGAAATGGCCTAAAACATTCATGAAAGAAAACCCATTTTATCAGCACATGACTGCATAGGAGTCTCCTAGAAGTGTGAGACCCCAGTAAACGGCCGGATAACTAAGGCCTGTAGAGCACCCAGAGCTATGATAAGGAATAGAGCTTGAGGAAATAGAGATAAAATTATGAGAGGGTAAGGAGAGGAAATAGTGAATAAATTTGCCTTGTTAAGCAGATCAAAGTCTCTCGGGTGGTAAAAGCAGACTTCAGGTAACTCTTCCTAGTATAGACCTTCATTTATGAAAATTTCCTTTGTAGATAAAAATTTCCCCTCCAGAGGGGCAGCCTTGCAGATCTGCTCCTGTGTCTGCAGTTTCTCAAAATAACCAGCTCAAGAATAGTCAATATAGATCTAAAGAGGTGTATTTTAGGGTGGCACATTCTGGTCTCCTGATGCCGTATTTTTAGGGTGATTAGATTCTGACCTCAATTCCAGATAATTTCTTTAAACTGGAAACAATTTCATAAAAAAACCTACAAGATACACCACTGTCATCTTTTTAAATGAGAGGTTATTTAGCTTGTGCAACGTTACATGGCTATCATTTGGCAGGATCAGGATTTGAACTTATTTGAACAGGTTCATTCTAAAGCCTAAGATTTTCCTAAAACTGATATATAATTTGAACACTATAAATTCAGTCTTTCAAAATGTGTAAGTCAATGTGCAATTTAATTTTCATTTATAAACGTTGAGGGATTTTAGAATATTTATGGTGTTGAGCATCTGTCACCACTGTGAGATCCCACATTTTATTTTCTTTGTCCTAAAAAGAAACCCCTGGACCCATTACCAAATGCTTCCTGTTTCATTGACTTTCTGCCTCTATGGTTATGTCTATTCAGGACGTTTATGCAAAATAATGTAATGTGTGGCCTTTGTGTCTGCTGCCTTTTCTAGTTAGCAAAGCCAGGGCTTAATTAATTGATTGCTTTTATTGTGGTTCAGGGAATTGGATGTGGATCCCAAAGCATGTTGGGCAGTGCTGCACCATTCAGTTCCATTCCTAGCTGCCAGCAGGTGACTTGTTTGTTTGTTTGTTTTTTGGTTTTTCGAGACAGAGTTTCTCTGTGAAATAGACTGTCTTGGAACTCACTATGTAGACCAGGCTGGCCTCGAAATCACAGATATCCACCTACCTCTGCCTCCCCAGTACTGGAATTAAAGGCATGCCACACCACTGCCTGGCCCAGCCGGTGATCTTAACCATTGTTAGAACATCAGATGTGGGAGTCTCCTCTTTTTAGATGAAAGGAATACAGGAATTCCATTTCCTTTAACAAACACTGAGTCCTGTGAGCCAGACTGAGAGCTGGACACTGATGGCGTCGGTGCATCTCAACATTATCCAAAGGGTGTGGTAAAAATAGATGGCTGGGTTTCAGTCCCTGAGACTCACTTACTTTAATGTGCATATGAATCACCCAAGCTTCTTGTTAAAACCCATATTCCAATTCTTGCAGCAGGGCTGGGATGGGGCCAGAGAGTCTGTGCTTCTGATGAAGTCCCAGGTGGTACCGAAGCTTATCTTTTGAGTGGCAAGGCTGGAGGATGCAAAGTTAAGGGTAGGAAAGCATTGTTCCTACTTAAGTTAGGTGCACTGCATTACAGCTAAGTGTAGGCAAAGGGGGTCACTTTCCTAATAAGACTCGCATATGTAATAGATGGGGCCTCCTCCTCCCAGTACTTGTAATAGATGGGGCCTCCTCCTCCCAGTACTTGGGTGCATGTTTATAATGAGATATCAAAAAAGAAAAGGTTTGTATAGTGTTTGTTATGCTCTTCAGCAACACAGGAAGATGTATTACATATTTGACATGTATTTCCATCCCAAATGGTTGATATGTTCAGAAAAAAAAATATTGAAGCTAAAGAGATAAGCCCTAATTTTCCAGAAAACTCACTGGTGTGGAAAACTTCATTTCCCAGCAATGCTGGGTAAATCTGTGTTTTGTAGGGCTCCATATGCTGTGGATGCTCGCGAATCGTTCTGTTTTATTATCCTCATTAACAGGGATAATGGTTGCTTTTTAACAATCATGATCACCATCTGGAGCCTAGGAAACCGTAGTCTGGCTCAGGTGGAAGGGGATCCTCCAGCTTGGGTCCCAGCCCCATTGTTTCCCCACTGCCCAGGGCTGTCTTCATTGTTGAGGAAGCAAGGCATCATGGGGACAGAGAAGTGATGTTTAGTTCTGAGTCAAGAAAAAACAGAAACAAAGAATATCATAGCCACACTCAGAGAGTACAGGGAACACCAGCTCCAAATTTAGTCTCTTATGTCTTAAATGTCTACCAAGCAGCTTTCCATCCATATTCCCTTCATTGCCTTGGTGGCCTCTGACTTTGTTTCTGTGACAAAGAGTTGACGTGGCTACATCCTTGCTCTGTCAGCTCACGTGGTGTGAAAACCTGTGTGTCTTCTTTTGCTTCACAGAGAAGGGTTGCCTTGTGATGGGGAGATGGCTAGAGCATCAAGCTGCCTAGTAACCATAGCAACTCGCTGCCTGCCTGCCCTTATGACTTCTTTAAGGCTCCAGACCTCTCCCAGACCAATCCTTTGACACTCCACAGCTTGCAAAACAGAAGCGTCTGAGACCAACTCGGTCCTCACAAGAACAGGTAGTTAAGTGTGGCCTGGTGAGCTTTTCCTGATGGGGCTAAGGAGAAGAGCAGGACAAACAGAGTGACAAGGACAAAGCCCAACAAGACAGAAAGATCTTGTTTTGATCAGATCAAACAGGAGACGGTACAGCGCTCAACTGAATGCATAGAACCCACTGTGAAGTCACATCTAGCTGTGATGCCGGGATGGACGGGGTTGTCCTAAGAGGTGTTAGAGAAGGGAGGCACTACTTCTAACACCCATGTTCTCCAAGGACTAAGGAGAGGATTTGGGATGGCCTATGTAGCTAAAAAGCTGTCTCATTTTTGCTCATTTATCCCTCCCAGATCTATCTAATGGCATTTGGCAACTTAAGGTATTGTTACCTTATTACTTCATCCATGACATTTAATAAAGTTTCCTGCTAAAATGCAGACAGATATGCCTCTTTCACAGGCTTCAGAGTCCAGGACTAACAGGTTTCAGGTATGTCTTCAGAGGTTCAGAGTTCCCAGTTTCCTTTATCTAAAGCAATAGCCTTTTGCTATAACACCAAGATGTAAATCTGTTCCAGTTCTCTTACAGGTCTGTTTGGTGCTCCGCCGACACAAATAACTCCAATTAAACCAGATTTGACCAAATTAAAATGCCCATGTTTAATAAATGCAGCACGCTCAGCTCGACCGAGACAGCATGGCCGGGAGAGGAGCCCACACAAACCCTGGAGACCAGGTGTTCCTTTTTCCTGTGCTAGCCAAAACAGCCTGTGGGAATGGTCCTGACCCTCCCCAGGGAGGGGTCAGTGCTTGGCAGGCTGGGAATTGGAGTCTGAACCAGGGCAATTCCCAGACCAGGGGCTGGGGTGACACTTCTAACTCACTATCACGCTGACTGAATTCTGGGGATTGTAAAGGTGTTCACCCATGGGTGAAGAGTTGCTTTAGGAGCATGGATGGGAGGAGAGAGTACTTTGAGGCACAGCAAATGGAATAGGGCAGTGGGAGCATCAAACTGAGGTATGGAGCAGAATCCACCATCAGCTCAGCCAGTTCCAGTGTGTACAGGCATCTGTTTCCTGCAGTTCTGTCTCCTGTGAAATCCAGCCTTTGATCAACCTTTTTTGTTTTTACTGTCCACTCCCAAGCAGGCTTTTCTTGCACATAATCTTTAAAATAAAATAATTTCCATTGATTGGACGTATGTTAGAAAGAGATTGAGACTCAGTTTTTGGCATCGCTTAAGATGCTATTAGGAGTCAATAAAATTAATTATTTTGTTGTTTCTTGACAATTACTTCTCTGACGGCATGTAAACATTGTAAATGCTTACACCCAGAATGGAGAGAGATAGCCTTTTAGTTGATCTGAATTTTATACCTTTCCCCATCACTTACAGAATCAGGCAAATCATTAGCTTAACTCGCAGCTCATTTCTTTTCCTACAAACAAGGAATGCTTATAAAGGCAAGGACTGGACCTAGGCCTTCGGACTCTCTTCTCCTGATCCAGTGTGCATGTGGCATCTGCCCTGGGGAGGTAATGGGTTGGTGGCATAATCAGAGCACACCAGGTAGCCGCCGTGACCTACCATGACTCCTTCCTCTGTGGCTTCTTCCTCTCAGCCTTCGAGACTCTGTGAGCAGGAGAGTCAGGGTACAGACTATGACTCAGTGCATTTTCGCCTCCAATCAAATGAAGAAGTCATGATGGTTTTGAAAACTGAAGTAACTTTTTCCCCCCATTTTCCCATTTGACTCTAATTCCCAAGAGAAGATATCAATTGAAATTCACAAAGACTGAAGAAAACATTTTTGTTTACCTGTCTCCTGTACCAAGGACCAGCCTACCCGATGCTCGCTTACACAAGCTGAGAGCAAAACAGGCTGCCGGGTCAGATCACCTGCCTGCTGCCAGTCATATCATATTTAACTTGCTGTTCCACGGGAAGTTTAAGGTTCCCTAGGAATCACAAGGGTGGCATGGCTGGCATTATTGCTTGTCTACCTGGCATCTGTTCTGTGTTAGCCCCAACCTGTAGAGCCCTGACATTATTGAAAGCAGAAGTACATCCTGGTGTCAACAAAGGCAGATGTGCACCCGTTTAAAAGCTGCCTTTCGATTGTCTGGAGGTATTACCATCCCTGACTTCAAACTCTATTACAGAGCTACAGTAGTGAAAACAGCTTGGTATTGGCATAAAAACAAAGAAGTCGACCAATGGAATCGAATAGAAGACCCTGACTTTAACCCACAAACCTATGAACACC
>NW_004949264.1:135038-137767 GCF_000317375.1 Microtus ochrogaster | reverse complement strand
GGGAGGTGGGGGGCGGTGGCGGGGAGGAGGCGGAAATCCTCAATAAATAAATAAATTAATTAAAAAAAACAAATAAAAGCCGCCTTTCCTAGTTTCTTGCACCCATGTGTCCTCTTGTACATTCTAATAATTAAAAACCAAATATAATGTCTTGTGTGGGTCTCGAGGAAGGCGTGCTAACGGGGGTTGGTATAGTGAGGAAGCTTGCTTATTTTAAAGCCCCCCCTTTTTTTCTTTCCTTTTTCTTAGGCCTGGAATTTGAATGCAGTATCTTTAGCCTCCTTAGTCACCTTGCACTGTAAGTATAGAAGCCATGCACTAAGGAAGGTAGGTCTGAATTTAGAAGATCTTTTCATCTTGTTTCTTTCATATCAGTCAGGGAATTCCTTCAGATAGCTCCCTGGGAGAGAATAAATTTTTATGCTTAAGCCTGGGTTGTTTTGAACATTCTATTATATGCTATAGGTGATACATGTGTCCCTGTTCTTAAGGGCCTTCGTGTCTCTAGTGGTATGTGACACACAGATCCTTACGGTAGATTTTACATAGCTCAGTGGCAGGGCACTTGCCTAACAAAGCTCTGGGTTTGGTTTCCAACACTGTAGCAAACAACAAGATAGACTGTAGTATCCTGCAATAGAGCAACACAAGATGAAGGTAAAACTGGGGACAGGGAAGACATAGGTGATTTTATGATCATGTCTGGAGGCTTCCTCAGCAACGGTGACAGGATCACAGCTCACAGAACTGAAAGAAATGTTAACGGTGAAACTGTGCCTTCTCCCACTCGCCCCACCTCTGTAGGGTTGACCAAACAGAAGCCCAGAGATGCTAAATGAAGTGCCTACCATCAACCAGTAACCTATAGAATCACCATATAGGCACAATGGGAAGGTGTTGTACACGCCCCAAATAGAGGACTCTCAGTCCGTGGACTGGAATGACCTTGTCCAGTAAGGACCACATCCTAAGACTGGGACTTTCACCTGATTGGCTGATGTGGTCTTGGGGCTAATTCAGAGTCAGTTCAGATGAGAGATCTCAAAACGTTTTAGCAGTGGCTGGCTCCCACATCTTTCATCCTCATTTTTGTCCCCACAGGGGAGAAGATCTTGCAAAGAGACATATGAAGATTTTGATTGACACACAGAGACACATGAAGACTTCACAAGATTCTTATTAGAACAGACTTCTGGGAATCAGATCTTTCAAATTAGACTCTAAAGTAAATGAGTTTTTGAGACAGATTCAACTGTGTTTGTGCGTTAGTCATTGAGAAAGGATGGCTTCCAAACAGAGCACCTTGACAGAGAATGCCACTATGAGCCATTCTCCAAGGACCGACCAAAGAGCCCCAGTGGCATTAAGGCTATCTTGGTGGTAAAGACAATCCTAAGGTGGGTGGAGCCGAGTGAATAGAAGGGGACAGTGGACATGTGCGACCTTTGTTGTTTCCAGAAGACACTAACCTTAGTACTTCCTGTTGATATTAGCATAGAGAGTCTCAATTTTACTTTCTTCATGTCTCTTTTTGTCTTCTTGTCTCTTCTCTTCTTTTCTAAAGCAATTCTAATTTAATTTATATTATTATCTGTGTGTATGCCACAACACCTGTGTGGAGGTCAGAGGACAACTTCTGGGAGTCGGCTCTCTCCTTCCGCCATGCTGAAGGCAGGTCCCTCCTTGTCGTTGCCATACTGTCCTATGCACGCCAGACTTGTTGGCCGGTTAAGAATCTAGATTTACCTGTTCCCGTCTCTCCTTATTTTGTAAGCGTGCTGCGGCTATAGACATGTGCCACCGTGTCTAGCTCTTTTATTCGGGTTCTGGTGGTTGAACTCAGCTCAGCAGGCTTTTGTACCCTCTGAGCCAGGCCTGGTCTTCACCTAGCATTAGGTCCCATTAGGTCCCATTCAGTTGCTGGTTAAATACAACCTAAGTAGCCTCTCTATTGTCGACTGAAACCCCTAATTTTCCCTGTCAATCCTGATCCCACATTGCAGCAAACTCAAATCACAGAGAGTTTCTGCAAGAATTATTTTGTTTGCCTGTGGTTAGCCATAGCACTGGAAATCTAGGGCTCTCGATTGTCTCCCAGACCACCCATGCTCGGATCTCCTGAACTAGACGTTTCTTTTTCCTACTTCTGCTCCAGGACCTTCTCCAGTTTTGGAAGCTCTTCGTCTTTGGACAGCAAGTATGGCTGGCCTCCAGCAGTTGGAGTCTTCTGCTACTTTCTTGGGCCTCAGAACATGGGAGAATCGTCTCCACATCTTCTTGGCTACTATTTCTGTACTGTGTCTATTGACACCCTCCTTCCTCTCACCAAAAACTGCCTGCCGTGTAGACCGCTTGTCTATAATATACAGATCCCCATAGTACTTCTGTTTGCAAGTCTTAGGGAATCTTGAAGGCTTAGCTCTGGGTGGTTGCAGGAAGATTTTTTAGCTTTTCTGATTTTCCTTGAAAGGCAGGCCTCTGTTACTCACCAACCACACAGGGTGTGGATTTCAGGGCACTCTTGAAGGTAACTCAGCTTTAGACATAAGAAAAAGACAATTATCTGAGTGTTCACCCCTTTGTAGTGACTTCCTATCTGCTCACATTTTAGTCACAGTGGGTGTTGTTCTTCTTAAAAAACAGGGTTGTTCTTCTTAAAACACGGGGCACAGGACAGACACACACGGTGGAACAAACACAGACACGACACGGTGGCTCCCACGTGGGTC
>NW_004949264.1:132669-134583 GCF_000317375.1 Microtus ochrogaster | reverse complement strand
CTTCCTTCCTTTCTTTCTTTCTTTCTTTCTTTCTTTCTTTCTTTCTTTCTTTCTTTCTTTCTTTCTTTCTTTTGAGACAGGGTTTCTCTGTGTTGCCCTGACTGTCCTGGAACTCACTCTTGTTAAGTATTTTTCTTAGATGCCAAACCTCTCCACTGATGCAAATAATCCCAATCAGAGCAAATCAGACCTAATTAAAATATGCCCATGTTTAATGGATGACAATACTCCCCTGTGGCCCTGGGAAAATATGGAGAGGGAAAGACAGAAAAGGAGACCATGGGTAACCCAGAGACCACGTGTTCATTCTCTGGGAGGCGCACGCGGTGGGGGGGGGGGCGTTAAATACCCTGTGGGAGTTGTCCCATGTTGGAGACTGTGGACCCCCAGACCCTGAATTTCCTGTAAACAACTTGTTTTCTTGCATCTGCTCTGAGCAAACAACTTGTTTTCCTGTACTTGCAGCTGCTTTGAGCATGAGACAGGGAGTGGTTTCTGATGGGCTTGCAGCTGAGAGTTAGGGCATGGCAATTTAGTTAAGGAGACCCTATATAAAGCTTCACTGGAACACAGTAGAGTTGGCATTCTTGTTTCAAGGATGACCCGTGTCTTTGTCTCTGTGTGTATTTGTTTCAGTCTCCAGTCCCTTGCCCATAGTGCAGGTGGTGTGTTACAGGCATAGTACCATAGTACACATAGAACAGGCGCTACAGTCCCATACCATAGTGCATAACCCATAGAGCAGGCGCAGCACGCAGAGTGGGTTTGCATTATAGCCCGGACCTTCCCTGGGGAGGGGTTACTGTTTGGCAGGTTTTCTTAATCCTCCCTAGGGAGGGATCACCATTTGGCTGGCTTTTTTGGAGGTGGAGTTTGGACTGAAGCAACTCCCAGGGGAGGGAGCTTATACCAGGAGCTGCAGTGAAGCCCCCAGGAAAACAACTCTGAAGATCAAACTGGCCTCAAATTTATAGAAATCTGCCTGCCTTTGTCTTCTGAGTGTTGGGATTAAAGGTGTGAACCACAATACCTGGTTTAAACAATGTCTTTCCATCCAATATATTTTGAGCATGTTCCTTCCTCTTCCCCAACTCCTCTAAGACCTTCTCTCACCTCCCTACCCCCCAACTTTATTTATGGTCTTTCTCTTTCTCAAAACAACAACAAAAAAGCAAAAAAGAGAAGGAAATCAAAGTAAATAAACTCTACAAAATCAAAATAAAGAAGCAAAAGACAAGACAAAAAATGACAAAATGAAACAAAAAAGTTCACAACACACACACGCGCGCACACACACAGAGGCACGTGCATGCACACACACACACAACATGGAGTTCATTGGTGTTGGCCATCTACTCCTAGGTATGGTGTTTGCCCCAGAGTGTGGTTGCTAGAACCAGTGACACTCTGTTGGAGAAAATTGATTTTCCTTTTACCAGTGGTTGTCAATTACAAATAGCTTCATGGTTAGGGTAGGACCCTGGGTCCACTTCCTTCTCTCAGTGCTGGCACCACATCTAGCTTGAACCTGTGCAGGTCTTGGGTGTGCTGCCATAGCCCCTGTGAGTTCCTGTCCATCAGTCCTCTTGTATCTGGAAGACACTGCTTCCTAGGAGTCATCCATCACCTCTGGCTCTTATGATCTTTTTGTTTTCTCTTCTACTTGGGTCCCTGTCCTGGAGGGGAGTTGTTTCCATTTAGGACTGAGTGCTCACTCATAAAATACATTCAGTGTTGGGAAATGGGAGGATAGGAATAATCCTGCATGCTAGCCGGTAGAGGGCATCATTGGAATGATGATGTTCTAGAATGAGACAGTTGTCAAGGTTATATAATACTGTGGCTATACTATAGCTACTGAGACTATACTGTATGTATACTGACTATACTGTATATCTACTGTGACTATACTGC
>NW_004949264.1:118673-130789 GCF_000317375.1 Microtus ochrogaster | reverse complement strand
CTGTGACTATACTGCATATCTGCTGTGACTATACTGTATATCTACTCTGAGTATACTGTATAATCTACTGTGACTATATTGTATAATACTATGACTAAACTGTATATCTACTGTGACCCACTGAACTGTGTACTTAGGAATCGCTTGGCACATTGTTCAGCTATGGGTCTCTGTTAATTCCCATCTAATGCAAGCAGCAGCTATAGAGGAATTTTTAATTAGCTAAACAGGTTACTTGAAGCTGATCATGTGTGCCAGCTTGTCGTTCCAACTGAGGCTTCACATGGTGGCTTTTTTTTAATTTTTTTAAAATTTATTTATTAATTAAAAATTTCTGCCTTCTCCCTGCCACTGCCTCCCATTTCCCTCCCCCTCCCCCGATCAAGTCCCCCTTCCTCATCAGCTCAAAGAGCAATCAGGGTTTC
This sequence comes from Microtus ochrogaster, assembly GCF_000317375.1. NCBI lineage: Eukaryota > Metazoa > Chordata > Mammalia > Rodentia > Cricetidae > Microtus > Microtus ochrogaster. The sequence goes on along the minus strand of NW_004949264.1, from coordinate 130,364 downwards.
CTGACCTGTGGGAAGTCCAAGGACTGTCCACCTCCATCCAGGTTTAGTAAGGTGAGCATCCAAACTGCCTAGGCTCCCCCAAAGCCAGTACGTGCAGTAGGATCAAAAACCCATTGCCATTGTTCTTGAGTTCTCAGTAGTCCTCATTGTCCGCTATGTTCAACAAGTCCGGTTTTATCCCATGCTTTTTCAGACCCAGGCCAGCTGGCCTTGGTGAGTTCCCGATAGAACATCCGCGGCTTTTAAATACATTCTTAAGCATAAAGTTGTATGGCTGTATGGCTTTAACACACGCACAGAGTCTTGTGACTTCACACCATACAAGGCTGTAAGACGATTTCAACACATCAGTGGATTCTTTCATGCTATGTTATGGTATTTTTTTTAAAAACAATTTTCTTTTTCTGATGTTTGCTGTTGTTTCGTTTGGCAGTTTTGGGAACTATAATTCACACACAGAAAGTTGCAATTTTTAAGTGTATAATTCAGTGGTTTTAGTATAGTCACAGCATTATATAGCAGTGACATCTGTCTCATTCTAGAACATCTCTGCCACCCTAGTGAAGCTCTCTCCCAGCTAGCATACAGGATCATTCCTGTCCTTCCCATTGTTCAACACTGATGGATGTATTGTATGGTTTTTGGCCATTTTAGACATTTTGTGTACATAGAATCTCTCTCTTTTTTTTGTGTGTGTAGGCATACTTGCTCTTATGTATGCACACAGAGGGCAGAGAACAATGATAGATGCTCTTCTCTTCCTCCCACAGCATAGGTTATAGGCAAGTTCAGCCACACCTAGCTTTTTATGTGGGTGCTAGGGTCTCATGCTTGCATGACCAGCACTTGCAAATGGCTTCTTCTATGCAGTGTAATTGTTTTCAGAGTTTATCTGCACCATAGCACATGCCCAGTCACCATTTTTTTTTTTTTGGGATGGAACCCAGGACCTTGCACATACTAAGCACATGCTCAATCACTGAGCTACACCCCAAGCCCCAACCCAACCTCTTTGTAGGTGAATAGTATTACATTATAGAAATGTTTTCTTTATTCATTCATTAGCTAATGGGTATTTGATTGCTAGTTTTGACTGCTGTAATACTACTATGAGCACTGAGGATACTTTTATTGTGTGAACAACAAAAATCGTTCTCTTCTCCTGGGTACACCCAGCACTGCAAATGCAGTGTTATCTGGAATTTTGAAGAGCCTTCTACAGTGGTACCCCTGCATGACAGTGCCCCCTCCTTTACCCATGGAGGCAGAGGAAAAACCCACTAATACTCTTTCTTGGTATCCAAGTGTCCTCCTTGGCAAATCTGGCGTTCGATTCTGTGGGTAGTGGGAGTGTGGACTGCAGATGGCCACACTTTGTTAAGATGTAATTCCATATTGTGCAATTCAACTACCATCCATGCTGCTGGATACCAACACAGTCCATTTTCATTACCACAGAGGGTCCATCCTTATTCTTTAAATATTCTTTGGTCATCCTTCCATCCTTCCCCAGGCTTAAACTCTTTGTATGGCTTTGCCTGCCTGGATGCTTCCTGTAATTGGAATCATGCAATGTGCAGTGTTCTGTAACTGGGTCTGGCAGCATGCCGTCATCTGCAAAGCTGGTTCATGCTATATCCATATCATGGTTCCATCTCCTCTGAGAGATCATTTATTTGTGATCACTGGGTAATGCATGTTTGGACAGAGTCTGCCTTTTGACTCTCTGAGCACTCATGTGGGACTTTTGCTTGTGCATCTGCTTCCGGTTCTCCCAGGCTTGAGTCTGTTCTCGTGGTACATTCCTGTTTACTGGTGAGGAGACTCCAGAGTGCTCCATCAGGGCTGCCCCAACCATGCATCCCTTTCTCCAGCTCTCCACACTTTCATCCACACTTGGGATGCTTCGTTGCCATGTCAGTAGATGTGAAGGTCATGGGCATGTGTGTGTGTGTGTGTGTGTGTGTGTGTGTGTGCGCGCGCGCGCGCATGTGTGAGAGCCTTAGTTTCCTCCAGTCTAGGCAACAATGTACATTTTGTCTTAGTTTTTGCTGTGGATCCAAACTGAGGATGAGGTCTGTGAAGTGGAGTGGGCAGGGAAAATTAACCACAAGGAATAGCCCAGGAACACAGTATGACAAAGGGCAAGTGTTGGGATAAGTAATGAATCTGGTTTATACTTCAGGGCAGCACACATTCCCTGTTGTGTGCCAGACTCCATGACAGGCACCAAGGACCTAAAGCTACAGACACAGGAATTGAACTTACAAAATGTTTATGACATGGAAGGGAGCAGAAGGGAGGCTAAGTGTCACAAGGCTCCCCTGAGGGTACTCGCCCAGCAACAAGGGACTCCAGAGCTGTAAGGAGAAATGCGCTACAGTGTTTGTTCGGGAAGTGTCATCTGGGGGGCCTACTTTTCTTTGGCCTTTAGGTAACAATTTATATTAGAATATTATTATTTCTTTCATTTTCTAATCTGTGACTGGTGAGGCTTTTTATTTCTTTAGAAATATAAATCACAGCTAAGACTTTTGTAGATATTGCTAGCTTTTATTTGTGTGGGCTAATTAAAGAGGGGCACCTGTTGTGTTTGTTTATCTTTACTCTTTGGGGGCTCGCCACCCAGCTCCCAAATAAGTCACACATGCGGAGGCGTATCCTTAGCTATGGATGCTCGGCCTTAGCTCCGCGTGTTTCTTGTCTTAGCTCAGCTTGTTTCTTGCCAGCTTTTCTTAAATTATCTTGATTACCTTTTGCCTCTGGGCCTTTTCTTTTTCTTCTGTGTATCTTACTTTCACTCTTACTCCGTGACGGGCTGGCTGCCCCCTGCTGTCCTCCTCCCCTTCTTCTCTAGTTGCGCCTCCCCGTCCTATTTACACTCTCTGCCTGCCAGCCCCGCCTATCTTTTCTCCTGCCTCAGCGCTTTATTAGACCATCAGGTGTTTTAGACAAAGAATCACAGTTTTAGGAGTTAAATGCAGCATAACAAAAGTAACACATCTTTATATCATTAAACGAATGTCCCACAGCATAAACAAAAGTAACACACCTTCAGATAATATTCCTCAAGAGGCACCCAGCTAGGATGGCAGCAATGTAAACAATCGTGTTTGGAGAACACTTTTTCTGTCTCTGCTCAGATGTTGCTGGGTCAGACTCTCCCAGAACTCACAGATCCACTTCAATCACGAAGCACTAGGAATGAAGTCTCCCATCTCCGGGATGAATCACCGGCCTGAAGAACGATTTTCTCCTGACAGTATCTCTTGTTCATACCTTCCTGTAGTGAGAGATAATGACTTGGATTTTCAGTTTTCTAACTTTTCTTATACTAGAAGAATAATTCTGAGACATTTTGATGTATTTCATAGGTGGCAAAGAAAGAAAGAAAGAAAGAAAGAAAGAAAAGAAAGAAGAAAACCAGATCATTTAGACTTTCTGTTCTCCATTCTCTGGTCCCTTAAATATTTTTTTGTTAAATTCATGGGAGAAAAAAAAGCTTTTGATGAGATAAATTTTGATGAGATAAATTCTTTTGATAAGACCAGGTAGATTTTTAAACTGTCTTAAGTAACTAACTAACTCATAACTCAAACAACTTAAACTTAGGAATCATCATACCGTATACACAAACACATAGCAGGCCAGCTTCTAGATGTGATGTCTCTAGGCTGGTCAGTGATGGAGAACAGAGCCACATCCCGAGTAAATAATGTACCAACTGGTCTAAGTGAGAAACAGATTCATATAAATACAATAGTCTGAATTTTTTGACAAAGAATTAATAAGGTTTTTACTATTAAAGTTATTATTAAAAGTTTTGGAAAATAAGTATCCTTGGTTATCAGAATAAAAAAATAAAAGTGGTTAGCACGTACTGTGTTTATTTTCCATCACTTCCTGACAAATACCCCGAAACTTAAAAGCTTAAAACAGCAGCAAGATTCATTATCTTTTTTTTGGGTGCATACATATGTTCATCTATGTTGTGTAGGTGCATTTGTACATATGGTTATACACACAAATGTCTGCAGAGGCTGGAGGTCAATCTTGAGTATCAGTCTTTAAGAGCATTGCCTCCCTTGTTTTCGGAGGCAGGCTCTTCTGTTGGCCTGGAACTTGCCACATGAGCGAGCCTGACTGGCCACTGTGCCTCAGATCTGCCTGCCTGTGTCACCTGCCACAGGGATTACAGGCATGCTCCGTCACACCTGGCTGTGTTAACGCAGAGTGCGGTGCTCCAACCCAAGTTCTCAAGCTTGCAAGGCAAAGACTTTAGAAACAGGGCTCTCTTCCTGGCACAAGGTTTGTTCTTAGATAGCTTTTGAAAGCCATTCTGGCTCAGGGGCTAGTGAGACTGGGTCAGGATGCTAACTGGAGGAGCTACAGACATTTGAAGACTCGGTTAGGGCTGGAAGATCTGCCTCCCAAGTGGCCCATTTGCATATCCAGAAAAATTCTTCAGTTCCTCTTTCAATGGAACTTACTGTAAAGCTACAGTGCACCTGGCCTCTGCCAGAAGAGTTGATCCTGGGGACAAGCAGAAATAGCATTGCCTTTAATGACCTGTTCTGCGAAACCAGACATCTTCGCTTAGGCACGTTTTATTGGTCCCTCAGACCAAGCCCAGCACAATGCAGACAAGGGTCACAGAGCATGAACACTTAGAGGTGGGGATCACTAGAGGCTATCTTGGAAGCTGGCTGATAAAGTTACTATCGTAAAAATTTTCGTGACTCATTCAAAAAGGGAAAGAGTTGAGTTAAATACCTCTGTCCTGAGAATCCACCATTGATTCCTACTGTCAGCCAAAAGTTCCAAAGAGAAACCAAGTTAGGCAACTATTGGAGTTCTCTAGGGAGAGAGACGTAGAAGCAGCATCAAGGTGGACCAATAGCCATGCAGAACCATCAATGAGTAGCTTGATTCTTTGCTTTGCCGCAATAAGCAGAGAATCCTGGGGACTTGGTATCTTCCCAAGATGCTCTGGCATCTACCACAATCACAGAACGTTATCTCTCATGTCATTTTCATGAGGCCACTCAGCTTGTCTTGAGCAGAGTTTTCCAAACGTTTCTGCTTATGACAGGTGATGTTCCCTATGTCACATCATGCTCTTGTGGGTAATCCTCAGGTCACGTGCACATCCTATGCCTCTGGCTGTTCCTTCACTTCTTTTTTATTTTTAATCCAAGTCTCATGTAGTTCAGGCTGACTTCAAACTCAGCCTATGCAGCTCAGGTTGGTCTTAAACTCCTGACCTTCCTGCCTCCACCTCTTGAATGCTAGAATTATATGTCTATCTCCATCCTCAGTTCTCTCTCTCTCTCTCTCTCTCTCTCTCTCTCTCTCTCTCTCTCTCTCTCTCTCTCTCTCTCTCTCTCTCTCTGTGTGTGTGTGTGTGTGTGTGCGTGCACCAGAGGTTGACAATAGGTGTTACCTGGATCGCTTTCCACATTATTTTTGTCTTTGAGAAAGGGTTTCTCATTGAACCTGGAGCTCACCAATTAAACTAGACAGTCTGGCCACCAAGCCCTAGGGATGCTCCTCTCTGCCTCTGCAGTTCAGGGCTTACAGGCACAAGCCTCTGTGCCTAGCTTTTGCATTGGCAGGGGAGGATGAAGCTCAGACCTTCATTGTTGGGAGGCAAGCACTTTGCTTCCCCGGATCCTCCTTTCTTTTATAGTGTAAGAAAAAAAAAAAAGGATTGTCAGTGAACAAGAGAAGAGTTGACAAAGGGACAAATTTAAACCAGAATATGTATATAAATAAGGTGCTTTCAGCCTGTAGCCATCACCCACTACTAACATGTCTCTTGGCCCTGAGTTGGTCAGCCTCAGCAAGGGCACCAATTTAGAGCATCCAAATTTGAAACTCAGCTTGGCATATTTTGTTCTTGTTGCTTCTTGGCCAGTTGGAAGCACCTGCCACTAATTTTAAGGTAAGCTGGGTGAGAGAATTCCTGTGATTCTGCCATTTAAACAGGCCTTGCTTCCCACAACAAACAGACGGGGAGATGTATTCCAAGCCCAGCTGTAGCGGTTGGCTCGCTGCCTCCAGATTTTGCTTTTAGGCTGTCTCCTGCCTTTCCATTTCAATTCTGTTTTTATTCTCAAATCCCCATGGTCTCATACTCAGATGAATCTGGAGACACTATTGCTGGATTCACCCTCTGGATCGGAGCAAGCCAGACTGGACTATGAAGAAGCCCTTCTGTCTTTCTGTTCTGTCCTTCTCAGTGGGAATCTGTCCCCATTCCTCATGTTGCCTTGATGGCTGCAGGTGGACATCACACTCTCTATTCCATACTAATGCAGTAAGGGAAGACAAGTCCATTGGCCATGAGTTAGGATCATTACTGGACCTCCAGTCCAGTAGTTGTAAGAATTGTGAGAGTTAATATTTGTTCCTTCAGGTTTTTTGTTCTTTTTTTGTTTGAGACAGGGTCTCACTGTTTAGCCTTGGCTGGCCTGAAGCTCCCTATGTGGAACAGTCCAGTCTCAAACAAACAAAGGTCTGCCTGCCTCTACCTCAGGAGTACTGGGATTAAAGATGTGTACCACCATGCCCAGCTATTATTTTTCTTAATATATAAGACTATTTGGAGGTAAATTTTCTTCACAGAAAGACAAGCTAGTCACCTTGCTTCTCTCCTATTTAATGAATGGGAAAAGCCAGGCTAGGGGAAAATAAAAGCAGGTATCCTAGCTACTATTGTGAAGAGACCCCACAACCAAGGCAGCTCTTAAGAAGAAAGCGTTTAACTAGGACTGGCTTACAATTTCAGAAGGATAGCCCCTGATCATCACAGAGGGAAGCAGACAGGCGTGACATTGTAGCTGAAACTGAGAGCTTTGCATCCTGATCCCTGGACAGCAGGCAGAAGGAAAGAAAGACTAGTCTGGTGTAGGCTTTTGAAACCTCAAAGTCCATCCCCAGTGACACAACCCCCCAACAAAGGCACACCTATATAGACAAGACCACACCTCCTAATTCTTCCCAAATAGTTCCTCAACTAGGGCACACACCTACATAGACAAGGCCACACCTCTTAATTCTTCCCAAACAGTTCATCAACTAGGGCTAAGTATGCACATATGTGATTATTTGGGGGGCATTTTTATTCAAACCACCACATTTTACCCCACCCCCCATCCCCAGGAACTTGTACCCATATTGTAATGTAAAATGCATTTTTTTCTGACTTCAAAAGTCCTCACAGTCTTTAACAGCCTCAACACTGTCTCAAAGTCCAAAGTCTCTTCAGAGGCTCGAGGCAGTCTCTTAACTGTAACCCCCTATAAAATAAAAAGCATAAAGCAAATCACATGGTTCCAACATACAATGGCACAGATTATACATTACCATTCCAAAATGGAGGAAAGATGACCAACACAGGAATGAAAACCAGCAGGCACACTCCCAATTTTTCCTCTCTTCAGATCTCCAACTCCTTTCAGCATTGTTGACTGCAACACATTTCTCTTTCTTGGGCTCCTTCCACACCCTTTTGGCAGCTCTTCTTGGCTAAAGGACTCTGGCATCTTCCATATCTTGGGGGCTCCAATGCAGTACAAGCTTAATCTTTACAGCTTCACATAGTGGCCTCTCTGGGCCTCCATGTAGGGACTGTCCTGCCAAATGCCTGGTCTCAGTGGCTTTCATTAACCTCAGAGGAAGACTTCATAACCCCTTTCCTGTATCCTTCTTGACTCCAAATCAGTACTGCCTGGCTGAAGCTACCAGGTTCTTCTTCCTGAAGCTGGACTTGGTCCCCTCCCTGATTTATATTTGCATAATCTTCCCATTGTTAATGGTTTTCTCTGCTATTTAAGCTTTTTCTGAATTTAATTCCTTTTCAAAGCTTGAAAGTTTAGATGGGTGGGGTCTACCCTCAGGTTCCCTCTCCCTTTATTTCAGTCAGCATCAGGATTTTCTTTAAAGTTTACATACCCTTGGCCCTATCAATGATCTCCTGGTGCTCCTTTTCTCCTTAAACTGTACGTTTTTCATTTTTTTCTTGCTCTTATTGCTCCTTTTCATTGTAGATTTGCATAATGTGACTAATAATCACATAACACAGTCATTACTATGCTGGCTTGAAATCTCCTCTGCCAAAAACATTAATCCAAACTCTATTTAGCCTCTGGCAGATTTTTTTGGGGGGGGGGCAAGGTAAAAAAACAGCCATATTCTTTGCCAGAATATTACAGGAATGGTCTGTAGGTCACTTAATATTATTCTCCTCTGAAAACCCTTGTACCAGGCCTCCAAAGTCCAAATTGCTCTCTTCAAAACCAACCTGGTCTACAGAGTGGGTCCCAAGACAGAGAAACTCTGTCTGGAAAAACCAAAACAACCAAACTAAACAAAAAGTCCCACTTAAAGTGTTCAAATGTTTTTTAGTCCTAAGTCCCAAAGTCTTCCGTATTCCTCCAATTTTCTGAGAAATCACTATACTGATTTCCAAAGCAGCTATACCAGTTTGCATTCCCACCAACAATGGAGGAGTGTTCCCTTTACTCCACATCTTCTCCAGCATAAGCTATCGTCAGTGTTTTGATCTTTGCCATTCTTTCAGGTGTGAGATGGAATCCCAGAGTTGTTTTGATTTGTATTTCTCTGATGACTAATGATGCATTTTCCTAAAAGTCTTTCAGCCATTTTAGATTCCTCTATTGAGTGTTCTCTGTTTAGTTCTGTATTCCATTTTTAAAATTGGATTATTTGTTCTTTTGATGATTAGTTTCTTGAATTATTCATATATTTTGGAGATCAGTCCTTAGACAGAGGAATTTAATGGAGAACCAATTTCAGTGTTGCATTATAAGAAAAGAGAGGAACAGCCTAAAGTTTTTTTTTTTTTTTTTTTTTTTTTTTTTTTTTCTTTTAGATGTACTACTTATTGGGTTTACACTATTCTGCCTACATTCATGCTTGCAGGCCAGAAGAGGGCATCAGATCTCATTACAGATGATTGTAAGCCACCATGTGGTTGCTGGGAATTGAACTAGGATCTTTAGATGAGTAGGAGGTGCTCTTAACCACTGAGCCTTTTCTTCAGCCCCAGCCTAAAGTTTTTAAACAACCAACCTTAATATATTATATAACCATACAGAAATTGCCAAATGATAGGGTAAGAGCTGAGTGGAATTCCTGTGCCAATGTTAGATTTAAGGAAATCCCCAGACAGCAAGAAGTAAATTTAAGAGTAAGAGGCCCACATTCCCAAGAGGTGGGGTGGGTAGTTTTTGGTTGTTCAATGGGTTATGGATATTTGTCATTGTTTAGGGGGATTGGTTACAATTGTTATTGGTAATGTTCAGGAAAAAACTAAACAAAGGGAATTAGATTTAAGGTTCTTGTTTTGGGAAGAAACAGTGGGATATCGGTAAGATAGGATGAAAGGGTAGATTACTGAATTTACTCTGAAAATAAAAAAGGAAGAATATAGATATGGTAAAATAAAAGGGTAGATTATTTAAATGTTCTACACTGGATTGGATCTTTGAATATTATATACAAATTTTGAATATTGATACAAATTTGAGATTAATTTTGTTAGAAGATACTGGACATACATTTCTACTCTTGTTCAAGTTATTATACCTGTACAACTCATCTAACAATGTAATGCAAATTTCTAGTCCTTAAAAATTATTACTACCAACTGTTTAGGATAATAAGAAAATACAGGTTAGTAGTTAATCATCTGGTATAATTGAACTTGTAGTCACATTAGGTTTGTTTTCAAGGTCAAACAAAGATATATTTTAAATATATAGGTCATCTTCAAACACTTCAGAGAACTAAAGAATATGACATTTAAGCTGTTTTAATAACATGGTTTTTTTTTTTTTTATGAGAATGAGACATGTGTGCTCCTGGCAGCACCAATCTACTTCAGAGAAGATAATGGGCATCGAAGAAACTCCAGATGGAGTTTACTTCTTTGTGGCAAAAGTATACCACTGGGCAAGAAAATGCCCCTGTCTTGATATCTGGCAGTATATTGTCCAAATTGGACAAGCAGGACTCAAAAGAAAGTGACTGCTCAACATTGTCAAGACAAGGTAGGACAGCCCTTCAGAATATCCTGCTTTATAGAAAAGTCTGTTGATTATGTTAGGCCTGTAGGCAAAAGATGGGTTCCCCAAAGTTTCTGAGGACCTTTGGGTGACCGTCCAGGTAGTCACCTGTTTCTGTCATTTCTCACAATTTTTGGAAGTTGCTCACATTTCCTGCTTACTCAGTTAATATGATTTTCTTCTTGGGTCTCTGAGGGAGCTGAAGACTAGATAGTTATAGTTTTACTTGTTTACCAGATACAGAAAACAAGTTAGGATAGAAAGCAAATTAGGTAAAAGACTTTGGACTCACCAAGATGTACAGTATTTTCTCTGAATTTGTTAAATGCAAATGAGATAGACACTGTTGATGTATTTATTGCCTTATATATTGTATACAGTTATTGTACTTATTGTATATGGTTTTCTTATATTAGTTATAACCATCTTTATTTTAGACAAAAAAGGGAACTGTAGTGATCTCTCATTTGTATTTTAATAAATAAAGCTTGCCTGAAGATCAGAACATAAAACAGCCCCACTAGTCAGCCATACAGGCCAGGCAGTGGTGGCTTACACCTTTAATTCCAGCAGCCACACTAATTAGCCACTGAGGCTGGGAGATGGTGGTGCACACCTTGAATCCCAGCACTAGAGAGGAACATAAGACAGGGTGAGACAGGAACTTGCCCTTTTTCAGTCTGAAGATTTCATAGAGGTTAATGGCTTAGCTGCTTTGCTTTTCTGATCTTCAGGTTGAACCCCAACATCTGTCTCTGGGTTTTTATTATTCGTGCTACAATTTTCATTCAAAGCACCACATCAGGCTCCTAAATAATGTGAATAGGATTAGAGTCTTAGCTTTATGACTCTGGATCTAAGTGGTTTTCATTATTTTATAAGTACAACTAGGAAATGCCAAAATACAAGACGTCACAGACTAAGGGCAACCAGTGGATTTTTTTTATTAGAAACCTGTTACATACAATCTTTTGAGAAAAACTGGACGTTTGGGAAAGAGAATGAGCGTTGACTTTTACTGTAACAGCCTCATCTAAAGACATTCTTTACATTTTAGAAAATAAATCCAAATTGACAAGTTAAGCTAGGCATTAGGAAAAGTATCAGAATCACCAGGTGATTTGGATGGTGGCAGGGTGTGCTTGTGTGTGTGTAGTTGTAGTTTGTTATATGAATACTTTTAAGTGTAGATGGTGAGGAACTAAAGTATAAAGGGTGTTTTCACTATTCAAATGCTGCCAGTATATGGCAGGAAGAACATTGGCCTTGATGCATAGGCCCCTAAGTGTCTATATTTTACCAACTATTAGAGTCTGCAGTGTGCCTTGAAGGCTACTCTAATAAATGACCTGTAAAGCACAATTGCATTTGACTTAGAGATATTGTGGAGAACACTGTCAGCCATTACATGCAGGATGCCTTTCAATAATAGAAACATCTCTTTCTCCCCCCGCTCTCTCCTTCCCTTTTTGTGAGCTCTGTAACTCAAACCTTTGATCTTCATGGCTTCATGCTGGGAGCACAGGTGTATACCACCACACATCTCTTTGATTGATGTATTTTTATTTTTTTAATATTTATTTATTATGTATACAATGTT